>NC_073726.1:51669729-51972759 GCF_023634155.1 Falco peregrinus
GAAGTTAATTTCAAAACTCACAGTGGAATTTATTTGGGCTAGAGTTTCAACTGCAGTACTTAAAAGGTTCAGAGATATAAAAGTAATTGTGAGAAACTAAATGGATGACAAATGCCCTGGAAGATGCATTAGAGTTAAAAGTCTTTTGAACCACTACCACACAAATGAACATCTTACAGATACTTCATGAAACATTCTTTAAAAATCCTGACATAAACTGTGTTCATTACTAAGAATACAGTGAAAAAACAATGAAATGAAAATTAGCTGTTTTCCTCTCTTAAGGTCGCAAATACTGGTCTTCTAGGAGAAATAGCAGTCACTGCTGCTAATAAAAGGAACTCTCACACCAATATACATTTATGCTTCTTATTTCATCTCCATAAAAGTAAGGCAACAAGTAATCTCCGGCACTCAAAACAGCTCATCAGTGCTGAAAATCATCAACAGGATAATTACATTCACTTCAGCAGACGTCGTTGTCAGAGCATCAACCATGTCCAATGATTACTTGGTCGTTATAGATGATAAGAAAGAACAGAAAAGTACAATTTCAACACTTTCAGATATGGCAACTTAGGAATCCTTTTATATACTTGTCTTTCATATACCAGGTAGCTTTTTTTTAATCTGGAAGCCACCATGTAGCATATATATATAGATATAGATATATGTAGTGCTTATGCTGAGATGTACTTTTATTTGAGCATAATTCTTGACATATTATTTATGTATTCTCAGTCCCATGCTATTTTCAGTATAGCTTTTGTCTTTACCTCCTTTAACCATGATCGTGCCTTTATTTTTACCTTTGAACTCCTGAAAAATTCAGAATTTTCTTCCTTTGTGAAATGCTTTGTAGAGGAATATTCTTTTAGGTGGAAAGAAAAATATTTATCAATTTCGTCACTGTTTGAATTTCTGTAAAGAAGGAAATGATTTTTCACTGTTTACCCTAAAATAACCAATAGCCTGTAAAACAGGCTGCAAAAATATTTATTTCCTTCAGATGAAAATAGAACACCTACACTAAGCAATTAAAAGAGACTGACAGTCTTGTATTCATCTGACTAGATCATCATGGTGTAGATGTCTACCTCTGAGTTAACCACTGCAGAATCTCTTTAAAGACATCAGACTTCTAGGCTGCACAGATAAAGGGAGTTAGGGAATATTTCCTCCCATCCCAAAGCCTGTCAGATGAACTGCATATCTCTGTGGTGGTGATAAATGAAGTCTGAGGTGACTTCCTCAGTCATAGTTGTTTAATTTTGTGAGAATAATTTCACTGACAGGGACTGTCTCACCATAGCAGGAGGAGGTTGTTGGCTTTGCTCAGGAAGCTAAACCCAGAACGGTGGCACTTCACATGAATGCCATTCAGAGAATGTTCTGTACTGTACAGAGAATGTTCTGTACAGAGGTACTGTAAAGGTGCATTGTATTAGAATTTGCTACTCCTGTGTACTGCCCAACCCTTAACACTGTACAAAACAGTATCAGTCTAGAAACCAAACCAAAGTGGTTTATCCAAATTGTCAAGCACTGCCAAGAAGCTACAGACAAGAGGTAATACATCTGTTATTGCTGTGCTATGAATACTGGTGTATTGGATCAGCCCTACTTTAGGAATTGCATCACCAGGTCTTCTGCCTGGAAGTGTGATTTTAGGTATGTCTTTGGTACATGTATCTATCAGTTGACAGTAAGAAGCGAACATGAAAACTAGAGTTCAGGTCTTCTGTATGATTTATGTATAAGAGTAACTCTTCCCCTGCTTCCAAAGAGTTTATATTCATCTCTTTGTATTACAGAGTCATTTCTATACACTGTTTTAGTAAAACAAGGAGATTATTTATTGCCCATGTCTGTCAAAAGCCATCATTACTTTTGCTTAATTTAAGGAAAATGTATCAAATGGTTTAAATATTAAGTAGATTATAGATGATTACATAATCTCTCATAATCTCTATAAATGTAAACAAGGAAAGATCCCATCTACTTCCTTCCTAAAGTAAGAGCACTTCCTTCCACCAGTTGATTTGGTGCTGAGGAAAATATTGTAGCCTCTAAATCTCCCCTAACTTGTTTTAAAACCATAATCGAATTTTATACAGGCATGCATAGCCTCTTATTTGAAGACATCATTCCTCACTTCTTTTAACTTATTTTAAATTTTTTTTCAGAGTGTTCACAGTTGCTGTTTATCAGATATCAGTAAAAATCTACTTTCCAGGTTTAGATGTTTCTAGATCTGAGCTACACAAGCTAATCCCAGGACCAGAAAGAGAGCTCAAGAGTTCTTTAGCTGTCCTCATAGAAGCCAGATTTGAACCTAGAGTAGAATCTGTCTTTGCTCAAGTATGACACCATATGAGTGAGCTACTGACATTCCGGACTCAGCCTATAAATCTAGAATTTCAGCTGTGCACACTCAGAAAAGCTATGTCTTCAGAGAGGCAGAAATAAAACTGCTATAACACATCAATACTGTAACATCATAGATCTCCAAAATAGTCCCATCCTGTCCTCAGTATGGCCATTTCAGTGGATCAGCTAATTAGTTCTGCTGAGACTGCAGCTATTAGCATTACACACAGTTCTGCAGTTTTCAGAACTAGTTATTTTCTGCGTTTTCTACTGTGCAGTGCCATGTCAATACAACAGCTTTGTAGCTTTTAGCTTAAGGTTCTCTGTACACTGTCCCATCAAGTCCTAAATAGTTTTTTGTATTCTAAATACAAAAATAATCAGTACTGTTCACCCAAGGCTCTTCTACTGCTTGCTGAGAATATAATGGTTCTCCGGACTGTTTCAGTCAATACACTTGACTCTGAATACTCTCAGTTCACAGCGTTCATCTGTTTATTTGCTTTGAGCCTGTGAAGGAAAAGTCCTTCACTTTTGATGAATGTATTTATCAAAATAACTCTATACTTGAATGTCTTTCATGAAAGTTACAGAGTTTTTTCTTTCCTAATACAGCTGGAAATCACTATTTTACTTTTCAATGAACACAGTATATAGTAAGAATAGTTTTCTTTCATAACTGCCAAAACCCATCAGTTAATCACAAACAGAATATCAATGATGAGTTAAGCATGAAGGTTCTTTCCTTGCCTCTTGCCATCCCTCAGGTATCCACCATTTGAGGGCTAGTAGCTTCACAGCCTCATGTTTCTTGAATTGGATCTTGGAATTGTATGTTTTCAGTCAGTTTGCATATGTCATGTTCTTCATTTTGGAAATTTGCTTGACAACAAAATTATTTTTAAACTAGCATAGCTCGATAAAATAATTTGCTGAAAAGGACATATTATTTTAAGGGCATGAGGAGATGTTCAGCAGAGAGCTCCCAAATATTTCACACAGGATTAATCAAGTCCTATTTTTTTTAAGACCTTTTGCTGGTACATCAAGGTTTGTCTGCAAGACAAGGGGTTAATTCTATTAGTAACAACCCCATCTAGAACTTGACTAACAATGTACAAAGTCTCTTGATTTCTGATACATAAAAACGTAGAAATATTTATGGTGTATCTTGCATACTCTTTTTCCTGATGTTCTTCTGATGAGGCAAGTGTAAGCTTGACTGGTTAGTTCTAATTAAAACACTATTTCTTCTTCTTCTTAAATATTTGTTTCAAAAGTACTTATGTGGTCTTCATTAGGTATGTTCTATGCCTTGGCAATTTTTTCCTGAAGTACCTGCTGTAATTAGGTTTAGGGAAATTATAATTACTTTGATTTTAGGTTAATATGAATACAAATTAACATAAATTAGTATTTGCCAAACACTGTGTCCATTATTTTTCTTTTTTAATAACTAGCTTTATTATAATTCTAACAGTACATTTTCATTCTGTTTTAAATGGGAACAGAACAACAATGTACAGAAAAAAGCTATGAAGCACCATATATTTTCTCATATTTCCTGATCTTTCTCTGGATTGAAGGCATCAAGGATACTGATGGTAAATACATGATACATGGCATTCACCTGCCTAAAAGTGTTTGATAAATTTACTTAAATCTGAAACACAACACCTTGGGATTTTTCTTAGTTACAGAAAAGAGAAGTAAGTAAAATGAGTATAGAGTCTTCAAAGACTGATTAACTTTGCAAAATGTGGGAAGAATTTATTTTTAAAGTATTGTGCTTGGAGTCTAACTGGCTAGCAGGAGAAAAATACGTAAACGTACATAGATGAACTGTATAGTTGAGTAGAGTTCTTCATATGAACTTTAATGTTTGCCTTATTCTTAACCTGATATTAAGGATTCAAATGGAAAAGTTAGTAAATTTGCTTAAAGAAAAGGTGAGAATAAGAAAACCTCACATCCAAGAATCTTTCAATAGTCTTTACACAGTAATATATAGTGACAAATTAGTAATAGACATCCTTTTTTTGTCAATATTTGTTAATTGCACTCCATTGTAATCACAGTAATGAGGCACTTGGCTGGAATGACGTTGTTCTTTTGCACTAAAAAGGAATTACTCTGATGTAAATTAAAAAATCAGTTATTTGACTATTTGAAGTACTGAATTTACATTAGGTTGCCTCGGGTACATACTGTGCAACAGTGAGGGTATAAACAACCTACTGTCTACAAGGTTTATACATATATAAAAAAGAGTATTAGTTTTTGATTGTTATTTCTGTAATGAACAAACAAGGAGACAAAGGAAGTCATACAGATTTTTGTTTTTTCCTTGTAAAACATATATAATGTAAACCCCTTCATGCTACCTTCATCCTCTGGGTGAAATGGACAAAAAAAATCCAAAATTGTGCCCTTGTGTATTTCAGAAAAATGACTTATAAATGTTGTTGGCATGTATGTAGTATGGATTAACAGGAGTTATTTAATCACTTATGAATCCTCTGGACAGATTTCCTCCAGTTTTTATTCAAATATTTTTTTTCCCCCAAAACAAATAGGTAAAATCTGAAGATTAATATCCAGCCTGACATGTTATGCAAGGATCTAGAGATTTTCATACAAAGAAACAACATTCTATTATGTATTTTCCTTTTGATTATATCCTTAGGTAATGTCCTTTTATGAAGTGTGAATTAAGTTTTCAGGAGACTGGTGTGACTTTAAAAAGCTTCCTACACCTAGAAGCCTGCAAGCTAGATCTGAGTCAGTCCATGATTTGTTGATTTAGCATTGTAATTACATTCTGTGTTTTGGAGATAAAAGTTCTCTGTCAGTGGAAAAGGCGACTGCAGGTGTTTTGAGTACTGTTGATAATCGCCATTATTCTTGTTAACTGAAATAATCTGTGATACATTCTCAACTATAAATGCAAAAAATTTATAAATTTATATCATCTTGATATTAGAATATCTGATATGAGATGTAAGTATTATTTTCTTTTGCTATTATACTTTTAACATCTCTGAGACTTGATTCCAAGCTTCAGCCTTTGTTATGATAATATACCCTTTTCTTAATTCTTTGTTCCTCATTGCTTGTGAATAGGGAAAGCACGTATAAATGTAGTATTTTTTAACTAAATCAAGTTGCAATTAGGTGATGAATCCTTATATTTTTAACAAGATTTTAAAAACATGTGAAATAATATGAAATTAGTACAATCTCAAAAACCCCGAAGTCTACCCATAAGACTTTATGATTGCACTGCTGTAATGGTCTCAGATTATCTAGGATCATAGAAGTGTTGAAAAGGAATATATTAAGAACAGCTCCTTAAACACACCATCTTTTTTGTTCTACTTTCATCAACTGATTGGAAAATATATTACAGAAATATGTGGAAGTAAACCAAATTTCTGTACAATTATGAAACACAGCTCAGCAGACAAATCTTTTATTCTGGCAGTTGTCAAGAATCTTATCTGAAATGTATCTAATGTGATTATGGGATGTTTTACTTAGGATCTCTAAGTGACTTTCCCAGCTTTGTTAAATTTGATAGGAGTTTTGCCATTGAATTGAGTGAAAGGTAGTTTCAATTCTAGATCAGTTGTGGGTCTTGGCCTTATTGATGACTTTCAAGCCTATCAGTGAAGGACAGATAAGGTTTATCTCATCATACTCTTTTGGTAATCCAGAGATGAAAAAGCCTATTTTCTTAGAGACTAAATATACCATATCTATTATGTTTTGACGCATGAATGGTTCCATTGTGGTTGAATTTCTGAAATTCAGTTTCTTAATTACACACTTAAAGTACATTTTACCAACTCTGAAAGTATTTAAAAATATGTGATAACAGTTGTTTGTTTTTTGTTTTTTGGGTTTTTTTTGTGAGGTTAAGTGATGTGTTTCATAGAAAAGCTAGTAAATACACAAAGTATAAGGGTCAGTTATTTAGTGTTTCTCCTCTGCCCTTTAAGAGAAAGGTATGGCTTGCTGTGCTTTGCTTGTACTCTAATGAATTCTCAGTGTTCCAAAGCAGGTGCTTTGTCTAAGAGGCAGAGAAGACAAAGGCAAATTCCTGAAGTATCTACAGTTCAGATCTGTATTTCATGAACTCCCTCCACCACCAAATCCAAACCCCATTTCCCCCTGCCCCAAAAACCATTCAATTGTCTCCTAGTGTGCCTATGGAAGCTCCAGTTCCACTGTTATTTCAGTTTGAAAGCTTTTACTTGGAAAATGTATCTTACTAAACACTGTAGAGCATGGATCCATTACATTTTCAATATCAGATGGTGAAGTTGATTTGAGTTTTGTCCATTTCCTTTCTCTCTGCATTTGCACTTTTCAATATTGCAATTAACATCTGCACTCCAGATCGTTACATTGAAATGGGTTTTCAATAAGAAAGATCATACTCAAAATATTTCTATTAGTTCAAATTCAAATTGTAAATGCTGTTCATATGTAACTGTTGTTCAGCTGATGTAGACTGAAATGTTCCTAATTTAAAATATTTTGTAAAATTAGAAAATCAAAAATCATTGCATTGAGTATTAAGTGCCATCTCACTTTAATACCGTTTAATAAATATATTTCTAAATAACTCATCCATTGAAGAACTGCTAAAATAGTTGCACTAGAAGGTGCCAGCAGCTTTCTCACATATTTTCGTACCATCCTATATTGTATTTTTCTGTTGTGATGGCATAAAGCTTGAAGTTATCAAGTGGATTTTCTTCCCTCCAATGTTGTTTCAAACAGTTATCTTCATATGCACTTACATATAAGGAAACTTGAAGCTTAGAGCCACATCAAAGATCTCAAGACATTGTTAGGTATGACAAGTCAATGAGTTAATTTTCTTCTAGTAGGAAGATTAAAATTTATGATTTTTAGTCCCTTTCCTGTCCTGCCTTACACACAGACACACACAGACACAGACAGACACAGACACAGACACACACACACACGGAGAGTAGAAATAAATATTATATTAATACGAATAATCAGCATGATCTTTTTTCAAAACAGTACCTTTGGCAAGAATGTGTTCTTTTGTCTGTTATGTGCAAAAAAAGTATTAAAGTAGGGGCTGCTAAGCAAAGTGAAACACTGGCCTTATGAAAATTAGTAGGAAATTCCTAATAATTTCAATGGAAATAGGAGTTTTGTTCAGCTCCACACAGTTTTTACCTAAGTCCTTTATGTTTTGAGAATTACAATCCAGTTGCCTATATCCATTATAACTGGGATATCTCTATAAATATTTTATACCTTTATAACACTTTGAACGTTAAATTTATTGGTAATGGTATGTGGATGAAAACATGGAAGACAATTTTGTCTTCCTTCATTTACATGATTCATTCTATCTGCTTTACAAATTCTGAGGGCAGCAGTGATTTATAATAATCAGTGTGAAATGGCATGGGCAGATATCATTCATAGGTACTGTCAGTCAAGTGGCAAAGAACCCTGAATTTCTGCAGTGAGAAGCTTCTGTATCTACTTCCTCCTCTCTGAATTTATTTTCACAGGTTCTCTTGGGAGCAATCATTTCATAAAGTAACTTCCCCACTCTTGAATCCTGGTAGGGGGCAAAATTGCTACTAATTATTGTAATTGCATGTTTCGATCCGTTCTGAAGCACAAGGAATTAATCTTATATGAAATGCAATCTGCAGACAGGTCCCCTAGCTTGTTAATTTGCTGTTATACGAAATCAGTATTTTGTTTTAGTCTTGATGCTTGAATAGATTTGTCCTGTTCTTGGCTTCAATTAGAGCTTACTTGAACTGTGTCCTACTAACCTGTCAGATTGAAAAATCAATAATATAATTCCATTTTACAATGGTAGTAGCTCAAAAGGCATTTACATGCTATGATCTATATAAGAAATGCCATTAATTTAATACAGCTATTATTTTAACACAACATAATTAATTGCAAAACAAATTGTACCTCCTTTAGTGACTGAATTCATCAATACAAACATGACAATTTTGAGAACTTTCAAAAAGCATATCAGTTCAACTGTCACAAAAATTTTTTTCAAAGGGAGAATTCTTACTTAGTGTAAAATTAATACAACCTTAAGTCTGTAATAATATAGCAGTTCTTGTCCTTTGAGCACCTGGATCAAAACTTAGGTATTATCAGCTCTGCAACTGAACTAAAAATATTTCAATAATACCTTTATTAAAGGCTGTTAAACTAGCGAATATGTTAACTGAAAATATTCCTTCCAAGTATATGAATTTGTTTTAGTTAGCTGGCTTTGCTATTGATGGAAATGTACATTTTTATTATAGCTCTCTGATTTTAACTGTGGGAATTTAATAAAGCAAGAATTTAAATAATAAACTTCAGTCCCAGAGGAACTCAAATTTTACCCTAAATTTGTAAAGTAGTGATCCAATTTTGCAGTGCATTGTCAGATGTAATTGTATCTCCTAAAACACCATCCTAGAAAAATCCACTTATAATTACCTAACCTTATTTTTTTAATTGCTTCAGGCTCAGCAGACCAGACACTTTCAAGTACCATCCACTAAGTTAGGAATAAGCTTCTTTAGCCAGCCAATTTATTTTCTCAATCCTAACATTTGTAATTGTAAATTGTAGCAGACATGCATTGCAAGATCCTGCCCCTGGGCTGGGGCAACCCCCGATATCAATACAGGCTGGGGAATGAAGAGATTGAGAGCAGCCCTGCCAAGAAGGACTGTGGGGCTAGTGGATGAAAAGCTGGACATGAGCACTCACAGCCCAGAAAGCCAACTGTATCCTGAGCTGCATCAAAAGAAGTGTGGATAGCATGTGGAGGGTGGTGATTCTGCCCCTCTGCTCTGGTGAGACCCTACCTGGAGTACTGCATCCATCTCTGGAGCCCTCAGCACAGGAAAGGCATGGATGTGTTGCAGCTCATCCAAACGAGGGCCACAAAAGTGATCAGAGGGATGGAACACCTCTCCTATAAGGAAAAGCTGAAAGAGTTGGGACTGTTAAACCTGGAGAAAATAAGCCTCTGGGGAGACCATATTGCAGCCTTTCAATATTTAAAGGGGGCTTATAAGATGGGGACAGACTTTTTAGTAGGGCCTGTTGTGATAGAACAAGGGGTAATGGTTTTAAACTAAAAGAGGGTGATTTAGACTAGGTATAAGGAAGAAATTTTTTACAATGAAGATAGTAAAACACTGGAACATGTTGCCCAGGGAGGTGGTAGATGCCCCGTGCCTGGTAACATTCAAGGCTGGATGGGACTCTGAGCAACCTGATCTATTTGAATATGTCCCTGCTCAGTGCAAGGGAGTTGGACAAGAAGACCTTTAAATGTCCTTTCCAACCCAAACTTGTAAAAACAAGGGTACTTGAAAATCAGAGGGAAGTCTCTGTCCATTTGTCCAAAGAGAAGCATAGCTCTTCCTCCAGATCTGATGGTTAGAACCTTTTGTGACCTAAAGATTTTATGCATCATTCAGAAATTAATAACCATAATTTTTAACCTTTATTTTCTTCTTTCAAATTTTTACAAATTTTTGACACAGGTTTTAGGATGTATTTTCTGATATGTTTTTAGTCACTTATAAGACACTTGAAAGATGTAGTGGGCATTATCATCATGAACAAAATTAGATGACTTTTACCATGGCAAAAATTAAATTAGATCAACATATGTCTAGTTATTGTTGTACTTTTCCATGTACAACTTAAATATACCTTAGACCTTGTTGTGATCCCACCAGTGTATTTCATTAAACGATACAAATGGTGAATTCAGATAACTGAACACTGAAATATCCATATGGTTAAAAGTATTTTTTAACAATAATTTACGTTTTTTTCTGGATCTGAAATTGTTTAGACAACCTTACAAACACTGTCTCTTATTTTTTTTTTTTTACCCCGAAAATTAAAATTGAGGTTTCTTTATTAATACTGGGACTCAGCAGGGTTTTAACAAGAACTGAATACTCAAAAAAATAGAAGGAATAAATACTTAGATTGTCTCATGAGATCATTTGAAGATAGCTGGTAGTCAACGTGTCACCTGGCAGAATGATGAAGCCATCAGATGCAGCAAAGATAGGACAAGAGTTGAAAACTGATAACCAGAACAATGATAACCCCTTCAGTCTGTACAACTCCAGCAGGCCAAGAGAAAACACTGCAAGGAGAAAGCACATATTATCCAGTGTAGATTATTTGCCATGAAAGAAGTATTTTTAGTCAAGGCATTTGGCATGTTAGGATGTGCTCCAAATAAAATACTGGTTTTATCTGCAGGTCCTGTAGCTTCTGTTTCTGTTACTTATACTTCATTTACCAATGAATTTGCTTCCAGAGAGAAAGCATGAGTCAGTCATGACTAAGTATTCATTACACATGCTTTCAAGTGGAAAAAAAGAAAATAAAAGAAAAAAACATTTATTTTCTGATTACAATTGTCAGTGACACTGCGGATTCCCCATTTTCAAGTCATGGTCACCTCTCACTGAGAGAGCTGCAGATATGCCTCAAAGATAATTTTATTACAATTACAATTTCATCAGTACAGAAGAAAGACTTATTGCATATGCTTATAAGTGTGACTGTGAAGTTACAGAGGACTACTCATCTGAGCAGACAAAGTTCTGTGGTTTGATGTAACAGTAAGTGTGGAATATACAAGGTAGAATATTAGCGGGAATGGTTACAACTAGGATCTTATAAAAAATAATCATGTCATGGTATTATACAAAATGATGGTTTAATGATTAAAAGTCAGGGGAAAAGAAAGAAAGGAGACCTTTATATGTTCTGTGAAAGGATCACTCTTGGAAGTATCTAGGCTATTAATGATTTCTTACTATTTAAGATTTATTTTTAACATTGTCATAGAAGCAACTCAGTCTTTGAGGTAGGTAACTTACTAGCTGAAAGGTTTTAGTTCCTTCTACTTAACTAGCTGGTCTGTTCCATTAGCCTTTTGTGATAAGCATAGTTTTGCCACAGCAGCTGTGTTTGGTCGTTGTTACAAGAACATGTTTTTTAAATCAGTTATTTATATAATTTCATGTTCTTTTACAATATCAATAAATATGAACAGAAAAATCAATCCATGACATCTTAAAAAGAACTTTTCAAAGAGATGAAAAAAATCCTAAGTACAGTTTACTGCATCAGTAGTATTTAACTAACTTTGCTGGTTCCTTATTTATTTTTTTATAGATTAGCCTAGCTCAATAGTTGCATAGAATTCCTTTATTTGTTTGGTTTGGTTTTGGTATGTGTAAATATATGTATAAGCAGCAGTTTGCTTTCTATTTATGAAAGTGAAAAAGGATTCATTCTTCATAACAACTGAAAGGCTGCTGCTTTGGGGGATATTATAGCTTATTTCCACACTTTCCTTAAGAGGAATAATGAATATTTTGATGGTGAGCAAATATTAATAAAGTCTTATTCTGTATTTCCTGTATTACATGTGATACTCTGTCTGCAACTTTCAGATGAGAATTTAGTCAACCAAGGTTATTTTGATGATAGAAATTTAGATGATATTCTCACTGCCTTTATGTTATTTTATGTATGATTTATATAAGACACATGGATGAGAATTATAAAAAAAACCACAAACACACACACTGGAAAATGTCAAATTATTAAAAAGATATCCTTTCATGAAAATAGAGCTGTTTGGCAGCTTTCCTGAGTCCAAGACTAAATTTCTTGTCATACCTGTATACAAACACTCTGAGAAAGAACAATGAGAAGGGACTGTTTCTGGACTGAAGGAGTTTTAGGAACAATTATTTTGCCCCACCCCCACCTCCCTCACTTGGTAAGATGAGTTCACTTCAGTTTCTTTTATACTGCATGATATTCCTCTACAATAGGTTAAAAAAAAAAAAGTCATGATTTTTCAGCTTTTTTCTCACCTCTGGATTATTTGATAACATATGGAAAATACAATCAACAAGAGGAAGTAACTACCTTTACAACCTGAACTCACCAGGTAGGTGAGCACTAATTAAGTCTCTAATCTTAATAAGGTGATACAGGTCTTGAACTACCATCCATACCAGAGAAATCAGCCACTTCAGTACATCAGTAGAGGAATTGTCATTTTTCTTTTCCTTTCCCACAAAAAAGTCAACTTTCTTTATTTGCAATCTAATGGTGGGTAGAAACTGATGTCAAAACTTTGGGAAATTTTTGTTTATCAGCCAGACAAATAGAGATACTGAAATGCTGTAAGAGAACATGACAAAATATATGAGGTAAACTGTGACTTTCCATTAACAGTCTAAAGGCATAGGCTGGAAACTGTATAGATCGATTTACTGTACATGTAAATTTATCACTCAAGTGCAACAAGATCTTAAGGGTAGAATGCATCAGAGAAAAGATAAATTTCTAGCAGAGCTGGGAGCAAACTGGAACGATTAGCATTCTCTGGGAGGTGGTTCCAGGTCTATGAGTAGGTCTATAAAAGACCATAAAGTTGTATGTAATTGAAAAGATTGAAGGAAAGGGGATAAAAAATAGTAAAGGAAGACATCTAATACAGGAAAATATACCCCAGAAAAGGCCTTAAAAAAGGGGTACATTTAATCAGTCAACCTAAAATCCTTTTTTGTGTCCTGACTATATAAAATTAAAAAAATATTGCCTTGCTTTCCCATACAGTCACTGCAGTTGAAGTATATTTTGTCTTTAAAGTGGTATAGCTAAGGCTAAAGGTTTAGGTATTTATATAATACGATCTTTTAAATGAGTTAATATTGCTGGATTTGATGATTTTATTTTAGGTGTTTGCCATATATATCGCGGTGCCTTGGGATTATTTTATCTTTACTCTCTATCAGGAGAGAACAGTTTCTGTGATATATAAGGAAAGTGTATGTTTTCCAATACTCCAATATTCTTTTAATATCATGTGTCTATTTGTTTTTAAAACATTGCTACTAGACAAACTCAGTTATTTCCTTAGTAGCCAATGATGCACAGGATGTGGACCATCTGATGTGAAATAAGCTTCTTTAGGTTTCTTTTTTCTTCATTTTTAAATCCTCATCTTTCATCAATTACCTGCTAGTCTTGTCACTATTAATTCACTATTTATAACCTATAAAGGATATATTAATGAACTTCCTTATCTGAACATTATTGTTGCCTTGTTAGGATTCTTTCTAACATTTTGCCAGGCTTTTATTTCACTGTTCCTTATCTTTTGCTTCAAGACTTAAATCACAAAATGTCCTGCTCACTTTCCTTCCACTTTCATTTTCAATACTATTTTATTATAAATCTGTTACTTTAACAACTCTTCATAGAAACAGAGCTAAATTGATGTATATATATTGTTCCTTTTTTTTTTTTTTAATAATTTACTCTGTGTTTCTTGATTCCATCATTTTTTCCATGTTGTTAATGCTGCTTTCCCTCAGTCATTAGGTTTGTGAGGCCTAATGCTTCAGAATAATTTTAAACATACACCCAGGGCTATTACTGACAGGGAAAGTTGTCCAAATTTAAAAGTTGTGGATTTGTAAATTTATTCTTAATCCAAATTCTTGTTTATTTTGTCAAAGAATATTAGGACGTCTAATCTAATGCCTTCTTCAAAACATAAAAATTATGCTTAAGAATTTAAGATACCATCCTTCAGATTTAGAGATACAGTTACAGATCCTAAAAATAATTAAGTGCATAATGGTCTGGGATCATAAGGTGCCAAACTGTAGTATATTTGACAATATTTATTATGAAGAAGAAGTGTAACTTCTCAAAATCTTGCACTATGAAAGTGTTTTAGAAGTGAGGCATTATGAAATTCCATCCAGAAAAAGTTGAAGATTTACAGATGACCACATTTTTAATTTTCCACATGCTTTATAAGCAGAAGAGGCTTTTATCCAGCAAGTAAAATTCTTGGTTTTTTCTTATTTTTTTCTTTCATTTCTTTTTTTTTTTTTCCTGACTCCAAATTGGTATATGTTTGTACCACAGGGTTTTAAAAGCAGTGGTATATTTTAAGATTCAGACATTTTGCTGTGTACTGTTCAGCTTTCCTCAGGTCCAGTATCTATGTTATTTATTTCAGTTGAAGAGCTGAAATGTCTTCAAGGTCATCTAATCTTTAAACTTGTAATTTAAGGCATGAAGCTTTACCTCAAATTCCTTTGACCTTTTTTTTCATTGTAGAAAAGGGCTGAAGTGTTCAAAGAAGTTCACAGTCAAAGCGAGAAACAAAAATGTATTTCTTGAAAGATGGGGAAAAATTGATTTTTCCTTTGAAATTTTATTTTAAGTCAGGCTATTTTATCTCTTTCCATTGAAGATCCTGGTTAGAAAACATTTGTTCTGCACAGTGTCTGCATTTGTCAGCAAAGTTCTACTCTTTAAGTTACTACATAATCTAACATGGTAAAGCACTTCATTATTTTCCCTTACCATGTCTTATTTTTCTTTATAATGTTGATATCCTGTTCTTAAACATAATTTTTGTTCTTTATATGGTGAATTGGTGAATATTTGGAATACATCCTACTCCAATGAGCATAAGCATTAGGCACTGCAAGATAATTTATTTGGAATTGATTAATAATTTTGGATAAAACTAGTGCTCTCTCCAGTCTTTTGACATTAAAAAAAAAAAAAAAGAGAGAGAAAAAGCAATAAAAACAAAAGACATATCTAAGTTCTTGGTTAGTATCAGCATTCATTTGAAATCAAATCTCAAATATCCAAATGGTATTAATAAAATAAATACATGAAAAAAAATGAAAATCCTGCCTGTTATTTTATGTATGTCATCTGATGTGTATATAGCATGTTATACTTGTAGCTAACTGTACTTCCCAACTTCTGAATTTTTTTCTCCATGTGTGGTAGAATCTCAAGGCCTCGAAATTCTGTTATTATTCAGCAGTGTGGAAACGCTGATATAAAAATAAAGACACCTTTTACATAGAAATTCTAGGCAGCTGGTTTTACACATTGCCAGGTGAGAAGGCAGCTGACCAAAAGAACCTCAACCGATGGAAGAAATTCACTGTTGTTATTCAGTCGCTGTTTGAAATGCCAGGTGTAAGGACTGTGAAAGAACCAACGCTCAGCCTATTTAGCACTTGCACAATGGAACTGGTTATATCAAAGTTGTTCCCTAGAAGATTAACAGATGGTGCATAGATAGGCATCATATTATTAGCTGAACAGAAAACAATGATGTACAAACCTATTTCATAGAGAAGTGAACAGTGATTGAGCTGATGATTTTCAACAGTGACCAACTGGATTCCTAACTCTTTGGATTTACATTTTTATTTAAGTAACTTTCTCCCCCAATGGTTGCATATCAAACAGTAAACATTTTTTTTTTCTTTCTAAATAACTGAGTTTTAAATAACTGAACTTGGCTCCATTTTTATATTTCTGTGTTTTTATTTCAGAATTATTTTTTATCTTTTTTAGATCCTTCGTTCAGGTCCCAGAAATACAGTTCTAGGGTTTATTTTTTATATAACTGTCTAAACCTAGTTTAAAAGTAGATCTGATCTTACCCTTTCTTTCAGTAAAACTTAATGTACAAAGAATTACATCCCTGTATAGTATAGAGTTCTCATTAATACTTTTCTGGGGTGACTCGTAATTTGCAAGCCACAAAATCTGCAAATTGCTTATGCTTTCCTTCCTTTTTAGATCTACAGAAGCATTTTACATACCTACAGAGTCATGTAGCTTTTACTTATTTATAAGAAATTATGTTAATCTTTTTCCACAACTTTATTATTGCCATTCAATCTAAATAATACACTCTTAACTTTATGATTTTCTCCCTCTATTTTTCAACATATACACCACTCTTCTTATACATCTGACTTTTTATACATATCCTGACCACTTGTCCCATATTTCTCAGAATTCCTGTCTATCTTGTAAAAAAAGGACTTGCCTTTTCTATTTTTGTTTCAGATTTATATCCTGAATACTTTTCCTGATTTGAGTAGTGCCAGTCTGCCATCCAAAGAAGTGCTGTGTCATCATAGATATGTATTCAAAAGAGAAATAATCCTGCTGCACCAAGCAGCAAGGTCAAGAACATACCTCATTCCTTTGAACCCACAGTGTATGTTTTCCTTGAGACTTATTCCTATGAAGTAAACACAAAATTAAACGTAAATCTGTCCTCCCAGTTAAAATTTAAAAGTTCAATTAATAATTTGTTTTGAAAAGACAAGCTGGATGATTTCCCCTTTGAGATAGATGGTAGCAGCAAGAGTAGCTTATTTTTTTAGAGATATAACAGTTTGATAATTTCATTAATGTCTTATTTGTCTCGCTTTTACATAGAATTTTACCTAATTAGAGGAATTGAGGAATTTGCTGAACCTACAAATTTAAACGAGCAAGACACTCCTCTCTGTTATCTGATTTTCAAAAAAATAATAAAAATTTAATGTATTTTTTTCTGGATCATATATAAATGTCTGTTAAGAATTCTTGTAGTTGGAATAAAGTCTTTTCTGAGCATGAACAAGACCTTAAAGCTATAACTGGGATGGATTGAATCCATAGCTTTGAACTGGAATATTAGCACGTTGGTCAAAATCATGGCATAGATTCCAATGGTAAAAATTAAATGTAGACTTACAGATAATAAAGCACAACGGAGTGTACCAGTTTTGCAACAGCTGAGCTGTGCAACAAGTATAACTGAGTATCTGCATGGTTGCCAATACAATAGCCTCAGTAACAAGAGAAAGGAAAGAAAATAATGGATTCAGACTACAGTCTCTTTCGTACGGTGTTGTACTTTTTCTCCTCACTGTAATTTCTGAATATGTTTTAAATGTAACATGCAATTAATAAGTGTCAAATGATGCTGTAATTAGAGACAAGATTTATTGTTCCAAGTGGGATTGAGCTGGATATATGAATTTTCATTATGCTTTTATAAAACTAACTTAACCAACCATATGTTTCTAATAAAGACTGAAAAATATATGTCAATTTTACCAAAACCATTTTTTAGTGGAATAATACATTACCTGTATCTGACAGTATATTTACCTCTTTTGGAAATGGACAGTTTTAGATCTTAAGCATTTAAGTAGACATATTAACAGCATTAAACACATTAGCTGAACTGCTAATTAAAATGAAGCCAGAGAAACAGAATTTACATATTCTGAAAGTGCCCTGGAAAGGGTGCTAAACAAAGCTGTTTCCCCTGGCACAGAGTATACACTAACAGGTTGGTTCACTAAGTGGCTGCTTTGGCCACTAATGATATGTGTGAGTTTTGGCTCATTTCTGATATACCTCCACAGATACAGTTTGGCACTACCCATAAATATATTTTTAAAATTGCTCATTGGAGAGAAATACTGTACACAATGTCATGACCTTACATAGTCCTGTTTCTGCAGTGATTACAATTTGCATTACTAATCAATTTTAATTTAAATTTATAAGCCATCATGTTCATTTGGAATTCTTTGTGCAGGCAGTAACATCTGTGCTAATGAATTTTGTGCGATACCTTATGAATAAATAATTTGCCTTTCTAGTTTTGCTGAAAGAAGAATTAGCCCTCTATTACTGACATTTGTTTAAGAGGGAATCAAACTAAAACTGAGTTTTCCACAGTATTTAGCAAAAGCTGCTGCACTATATGTGCCTGCTGTAAATAATATAGAAGTCCAATGGTTCATTATAGAGCAAATAAATGAAATACCAACCAAGTGGTCTTCCACATCAAACCCTTTATTTTCTACAGAATAATATAAAGGTGATCCAGAACATCACTAAGAAAAGGCATTTGGTCTTGATATGTAGGACAGAAGTCTAAGAAAATCTTTCATTGCTTGTTTGGATAGAAGTTGAGCCAATTTTTGCTGCCTAAAATTAATCTGGAAAACCTTTGAGAATGTGCCTGTAGGATTTCTGTATTCAAGACAAATTGAACAGCATCTGGTTCTGTCCCCTTTTTCAGTGAAGTCATTTAATTTCTACACTGCAGCACATCCTGTTTTGGAACTTCTTTGAATATGGATAACTTAAAAATCCGAAGGAGTAATTTGTGAAGGAGAGGAGTCATTGGAAATGGATACAATTGCTGTTGATGGGGAATAATGATGTAGTTTTTTTCAGAAAAGTAGGAACTGTCTTCCCTTTCTGTTTTCCTGATAATATATTATCAAATTATATTGAAAGAAGGTCTGACCCTGAAGTCATTATTTAAGAAAAAGTCTCATTGGGATACTATTATCTGCATTACATCAATCTGAATTTGTAATAACAGTAAAGCTCTAACCTTACAATGACAGCTGAAACCAAGACACTGTCTGGTATATACTGAGGTAAAGTAAGGATCATAGCAGTTAAGCAAAAAAAAAAAAAAAAAAAAAGGAAAAAAAAAAGGAATAGTTTGCTTATAAAAATATTTATTAAAAGCTTTTATTTTATACATTTCAAATTATATACATTTAGTGAAAATTGCTTTTAAAATGTTGCTGCCATGAATGTTACCTGGATTATTGTATTAAGTTTTGGTTCTACACAAATGTCTATTGAAAATAGTAGTATTTTTGGCATGTGTTAAATACTGTTAAAGTGAACAACACATTTGTTTCTCATGAGCAACAGTGTAGGTCTTCAGTATTTGAAAAAAAATATAAATAATATCATCAGATACAAAACTCAGGATTAGAAAAAAAACCCAGCCTCTTTACTATGATCATACAACAGTTTTAGATTTCAGAAACATGAGTGTACAGCATCAGGTACTGAAAATAGAGTAAGACAATTCTGAAAAAAAAGCTGGTTAATGAAGTTTGTGGTAGAAATAAAGTAATTCAAAGAGCTGTTGTTTTTTTAACTTGTGTTATTATTAAATACACAAAGAATTGAATGTTAAGTGTGTTAACTTTTCTATTCAGAAATTGTAATTTTCTTAGGTATATGTCATCTAGTTATAAATATATGCAGACATAATCTGTCAATGCTTATACAGCTATTTTAACTGGGGTTTCAAAGGCTATAGGCAACAAAATACACTTATAACAACCCAAACCACAGCCATTTTCAAGAACATAAATTTACAGATGTTAGCTTGGACATATACCTGGGAGAGTGAGTGGCAGGTCTGAAGCCATTTCATATTATCATGAATCCTTCAAAATGGCAGGGGAGATAGTATAAATTCTTTAAGATATGTTTGCAATGATAACAGAAGAGGTTGTTTTTCAATGTTCTCATGATGTGACTTCCCTTTTTTTTTTTGTCTTAATGAACCCAAGTTTTTTATTATTGACAGTAACATATTTTTCATAATTTTCCTAATAGCATAAAGGTTAAAGACAGGTAGGTTTTGCTCATTTATTCATAGATTTACTTTATTTAATAACTTTTAGCTTACATGATCAATAGATTTGGTGAAATGAAAACAAGTACAGTAAAAAAATTATACTTCTCATCTCTGTTCTCTTAACTCTGAGTAGAGCTAATATTAGAAAAAATTCTGGGAACAGGCGTACAGTGCTTAACCATATGAATTCTTAGATATATTTTAGTACTTCCAGCTATTTGCAAATGAAGATGCTATTGATTTCATTACTGCAATGCTTATAATTAGAATTTTTTAGTTTGCTCCTTTTTTGTTACGCTAAAATGGATCAATACAGTCCCACTCTATACTTTTAGGATATATTTCAGGCTAGTAATGCTGCACTTGACTTGCTAATAAATGTTCTCCTGAAAACAGTATCAGATATTTTGGGATATCAAAACCAAAAACTTTTTAAAATGTGGCTTGGCATGCTAACAAATTATTTAGCAGAGAGATTGTTAAAAACAATTTCTCTAAGTTATTAAATATTATGCCTTCTTGTTTTGATTACCTCAATTCCCTGGACTGATAAAAGTAGCATAAGAAACAAAGATTCACAAAAATGGAAGAGAAAAATGTGCTGTTTCCCATATATCCAGTAGTTAAGCAACAACAACATGCTTCTCAAAAGTGGAAGGTTTTCCTTTTAATTTCCTTTTGCTAATGTGAATCTGCATCTGGGTCTCTCAAATGAAAGCTCTACTGTATATTCCTGGGGAGAAAAAAAAAAAAAAAGTTACAGTCCATCCTGTTAAAATGCATCAATTTTACATTGTACAACATTCCTTAGTGCTACAGAGTGGAACATGCTTCAGTGTCACTGTAGTTAACTGAATATTTGGGTCTGCCTGTTCAGCCTGGAGAAGACTGAGAGGGGATCTTACCAATGCCTACAAATACCTTAAGGGCGAGTGTCTTAAGAGGATGGGGCCAGGCTCTTTTCAGTGGTGCACAGTAACAAGACAAGGGACAATGGGCACAAACTGCACCACAAGAAGTTCCTTCTGAATATGAGGAAGAACTTCTTTACTTTGAGGGTGTCAGAACACTGGGACAGGCTGCCCAGAGAGGTTGTGGGGTCTCCTTCTCAGGAGACATTCAAAACCTGCCTGGACATGATTCTGTGCAACCTGCTGTAGGTGAACCTGCTTTAGCAGGGGCTGGACTAGATGATCTCCAGAGGTCCCTTCTAACCCTGACCATCCTGTGATTCTGTGAGTCCTACTGAAACACTTGTCTAAAAATATGCAAGTTAATATCTGCATTATATATTCCTGCTGCTTATATGAGTGTGATAGTTAGTTGTCTGGGTCAGAAGTTTTAATTGCTACAGACTGATTCTTAGAAATCAATGTTCTAGGTTTTCTAAACCTAAGCCTCAGGTTTCTCTGAGGACTACCAGATAGAAGTTTCTCAATGCTCCCAAGATTTAGTGTTCTAGGGGAAAAAAAAAATTAAAAAAAAGTCTTCCTCATTTTTGAGAAGAGCTTCGTCTGTTACTATTTGAAGCTTTCTAAGCTAGATGGAACTCTAGCCCTTAAATTTACTTCCTCTTCTGCTCATGTGCTTAGTTTCACTTACATTCTCAAAATCTGAAAGTTTAAGAATATTTATGCTATATATCTTCTGTTCAATAATAACAAAGATTTCTAGGGATCTAGTATAGTTGCATTGTTTCCATCTACCGATATGAACACTAAATACCTTTAAGTAATTAATTACAAATCATTATGGCCACAATATAGACATCATTTACAGTTTTGTGTCCCATACAAAGGACATACAAAGATCCCATAGAAATCTTGAGTCTTGAAAGAATTTAGGCCTTATCAACTCTCCTGTCATTCATGCTGGTTAGTGTGTAAATGAGTCTCACTTGGAATATAATCAGAAATATGAAAAAATACTGTCCTTCACACAAGTTTCCATATCGACATTTTTGCAGTCTTCTAGACCAACAAAATGTTCTTGTTACCATGGGTTGAATTTTCAGCAATATAGTTTTCTTCAGGAGAGAACAACGAAACTTGTCTTCACTGCTGAGTTGTCAGAAGTATATAATTTCATGAGAGTAAGAATGAATAGAAGTAGGTGTCTTAGCACTCTGTGTTTATCTGCTCAGTAACAGTTCATTTTGTATTTAAAGGGTATCTACCTTTCAGTAGGAAAAAAGTATAAGCTCTAAATATTAATATTTACTTTAAATATGAATTAATATTCTAGTTAAAAATAGAAAATATGACTCACTTGTCCAGAGCATTTAATACACAATGCGACAATACCCATTAACTAAAAGCATAGTTTTCTCTCATCCCCTCCCTCCCCCCACTTGTTTTTCTAATCAAGGACATGCTTGCTCTGCTGAGGCATGTGGGAGTTTAACAATTACTTGCAGCTCTAACACCAAGCAATTTCTGCTGGGACTGCAATCTATTAGAGTTCAATTTTCTCAGCCATAGATGAAATGATCAGAATGAATTTGTTCCTTCAAAATAAAACAGAATTAATAAACTGAATGTGATTGAAATGAACTTATGTAGTACTCATACCTAAACCAGTGGAGTTCTTTTGCACATAAACACACTGTCACATACAAATAGAAGTGTTTGTGTTTCAAATAGCTGCTAATAATGACTTCTTTTCTTGTGCTGCTTTTTCTTTCAGATATGGCTTTTAAATACATAACTTTTACCTACAAAGATCATTAAGAACACTGTTAGGAGTGAGAGAAACAAAATCTTTACTCGAATGGACAAAGATTGGGATGATTTTGTAAGGAAGTACATCAAAATACTTAAAAAGAAATTGATCCATAGCAAAACAACCAACAAGACTCAGTCTCCCCCCCACCATTAGAATTGCATCTCTACATTTATTCGTTAAATTAAACATACTCTGAAAACACTTTAACTAGAACTTCTTTTTATTTCATGAAGATTTGTAAACCATACAAGAATCTGTTCATCTTAGGAAAATCCATCCAGCTATCCAAGTGGGCTTGGAAACAGAGGCTGTGGTTAATATTTAGATTTTTTTATTTAATTTGATTTCATTTAAATTTGATTTAACAAGTCTAAGAAACTTCATTTGGAAATTATATGAAATAGAGGAGATATTCATCGTTTCAATAGCACATAATGTTACTTTCCTTCCATTATTTCCAGAACGATATGAAGTAACAAAACTACTCATAAAGATTTAAAAACAAAACAAAGTACATCTTTTGTTTACTACTTGCTTCTTACTCCTCCTTTTTGCTCAAATGTCACAATTTTCTTGTCTCAGATTTTCTTTTAATTCACATCCCTGGCTGATGTAAAAACTTTGTAAACAAACAAAAAGGGACTGTAGGTGATTCCCTTTTTGCTTTGAAAAAGCTAGAGTAATTAATTCATTGATTTATATTTAATCATCTCTTGGTTTGTCTCCCAAGTCAGGGAGTAATTTAGATAATTAAACCTTCAGAGACTTCCTCATTGGCAGATATAATACATGGCATTACTAATTGGAAAAAAGAACTGAAATTATTAGCTGTTTTGCAGTAGTATTTGAGACTTCAGTCCTGTGAACTACTGGATTTTATACACTAGTTATTTGCAGAGAGCAAAAACTCAAATGGACAAACAATAATCTTAAGTTTGCTGGAACTGGTTCAAATGTTTCAGCTTATTGTGATTTTTCTGTAGCCAGGTTCTTTTCCATTCTAAGAGTTATATATGGTATGAAGAGAATAGTCAAATACTCATACTAAGTATGCTAAGTCTTCTAAGTTCCACTATTCATAAATCTTTGGATTTCATTTTTTTCTTTTTTTTTCTCAACAACATTTGCAATTTAAAAATTGCCTGTTCAGTATTTCACAGAAAATTATCTCTATTCCATTAGTTTTTGGAATAGCCTGTGTACATTAATGTCCTGGTTTCAGCTGGGATGGAGTTAATTATTTCCTTATGAGCTAGTACAGCACTGGGTTTGGCTTTGATGTGAGACTTTTCAGTTTCTTAGGTCTTGTTAACAAAAAGGCTGGAGGGGCACAAGGGACTGGGAGGGGACACAGCCAGGTCAGCTGACCCAAACTAGCCAGAGATATTCCACACCATGGGACACCATGGTTGGTATATACACCTGGGGGTTGGCCAGGGCAGGCAGACTGTTGCTTGGGGGACTGGCTGGGCATCGGTCAGCGGGTGGTGAGCAGCTGCATTGTGCATCACACGTTTCTTCCTCTCCCTCTGGACTTTATTCTTTCCCTCCCCCTTTTCATTATAACTGTTACTTTGATCATTGTTATTATTCTCTTTCATTTTTATTCTGTTTCAATTACTAAAATATTCTTATCTCAACCCTTGAGTTTTACATTCCTTTCCAACTCTTCTCCCCATTCCCCCGGGTGAGGGAGGAGTGAAAGAGTGGCTGTGTGGTACTTAATTACCAGCCAGGGTTAAACCATGACAATTAGCTTGCATGAAAATATTCCAAAGGAATAGCTCCTTTCTTCCCAATCAAGTATTCAGGAAGCTGTAGTTTGAAAGTAAATTCATACCCAAAATACTGAATGTAGTAATCATCTTTTCAAACATCAATTTATACAACTGGAACCATTAAGCCATAACTAGTCACTGTAAGATGCCTTTAAATAAACTGTGTTGCCCATTTCTTGGTACTGATGATTTTGCCAAGGCTAGATGACAGTCACTAATACCTCACTATAACAGGAGGGTCCTATGCACTGGAAAAAACCCCAACATATATTTCTTGTTAAACAATGAACAAATGTTTGAATAGCACCTTATTTTTAAACTTCTTTATAGTACTGTAAAACATTTGCTGTAGATGATGAATTACATGGTCTTTTTCTACCTAGAGGGCCTGAGGTGACACACATGTAATTCATTGTCTGCATGAAAATTCTCATAAAATATAGGGGTTTATATAATAAAAAACCCTAAAAAAATAAATTAGCTATTTTTCTTTTTGTGTCAAACTTTATCAAATATGAATTACTTTTAAAGGGGCTGCTGTTCAGAGGCTGCCTTTTATAACACAGCCAAGTAGTAGAGTATCCCTTAATACATGTATGTTAGTTATGCTAGTACTAATAATTCTGTTACGCATGAAAAAGAGACAAGCTGACTTTTAAAGTGGTTGTAGTAACCAACTGCACTTATACTTCATAAATTCTGTTCAGCACTCTTGCCTTATGACAGTACATAACTAATAATCCCAAATGAATGAAATCTAAGTACACAAGAAATCCGTGAAGACTTCCTTCACTGAACAGCAAATGTATTCTTTTGGTTGATTCTTTGAATTTGTGCCACTTAAAATTATTCCCCTGTTCTGTTACACGGGTGCTTAAGGGGAGCGCACTTTGTGAACTTTCGGAGTGTGGTCAATGCCCTTTTTTACATAAAAAAACCTGGGATTTTTATGTCTTCAGAATAATAAATTCATATTTTTTCCTGTGACCTACAATGTTGTTTGGAACAATTAAGATCTGTGTAAGTACCATGCTGACAGAACTTTCTGGCTTTAAATATCTTCATAGATTATTTTGTTAATAATATAGCAAGCTAGTAATAACGTGCAGTGTCCTCAACAGAAAACATGGTTTTTGAGTGCAGCTGAGGAAAATGAAAGACTTCTCTTCTTCTGTCCTGACATTCTAGAAAGTTTAGACTTATCTTAATGCCTTGCTTTTCAAAGCTTATCAACTGAATGTGTTTAGATTTATCGGTCCAATTGCATATGAACAAATTTTTTTCTCCTACTTTTTTTTTTTCTTAGGTTACGTCTTTTAGTGCTGGTTATATTTCAGTAACAGATTCTCTTTATTCACATTTTATCAAAACTGCACCTTTAGACATGACTTGAGTAACCATTACTGAAAATGTATAGCTCTTCAACAAACTACATTTAACAATTTTAGTGGATTGACGTTGGCTGGATGCCAGGTTCCCACCAAGCCACTCTATCACTCCCCTCCTCAGCAGGACATGCAGGGGAGAAAATAAGATGGAAAAAAACCCCAGTTTGTGGGTCAAGATAAGATATAGGCAGTTTAATGAAGCAATAGTAAAAGCTGCATGCACAGAAGCAAAGGAAAACGGATGTTTTTTTCTACTTCCCACCAGAAAGTGATGTTTGGCCAATTTCTGGGAAGCCGGGGTTCAGCACGCATAGTAGCTACTTGGGAAGATAAATGTCATAAATAATGAATGCCTCCCCTTCCACATCTGTTCTCTTAGCTTTCATATCTGAGAAGATGTCATGTGGTATGGAATATTCCATTGGTCACTTTGGGTCAGCTGTCCTGGCTATGTCCTCTCCCAAGATCTTGCCCACCCCCAGCCTACTGGTGGTGGTGGGGAATGTTGGAGACAGCCTTAATGCTGTGTGAGTGCTGCTCAGCAGTAGCCAAATCACTGGTGTGTTATCCACACCTTTGTAGCCACCAGTACAAACACAGTGCTATGAGGGCTGCTACGGGGCTCAGCCAGACCCAATACAACAATATATGCTGCATTCAGAATCGATGCTTTGTACTAGATTTTTCATCTGAAAATGATCTAGATCTCTGTGTTTGACAAGTTGGAAACAAATAAGAATGTGCATTACAGCTATTGTAACAGCTTACGGACCGTGCTCTCACACAAAACCAAACCGAATCCAAATTTACACAGCAAATATAACACTTTAACATAAAGCAGTCAAATACATTGGGAATGCAGAAAAACAACATGAATTTAAATGGAGGAAAAAAAAAATCTGTCACTAGCTTTACTTTTGTCTCTTTAGATCAGAGCAGTGCCAGTGTTAATAGACACGTGAAAATATTTGCTGTCCTCATCTACATGTTAATCTGCCATCAGGGCAGCTGACCAGCTATGGTACTTCTTTGAGTGTTCATGGAGCTGGTTTTTGTGTGCTGATATTTTGGCTGCTGGGGCTGCTTTTAAATAATAGTCAAAGTGTGATTTTTCTGGTGTGTAGCATGGGGTTCCCTCAAGATTCCCATGTGGCCACACACAGCATGGACAGCGCCTCTGCTCCCCCCTCTCCCCCTCCAGTGCTTGCACATCCTTAACGTGTCTGTAACCTGCAGTAAATCACATACTGAGGCAAGGAAAACAAGATTCAGAAGAGCTACAGGAAGAAAGAGGGGGAAAGGTTAAGATACAGGGCATCATAGCAGGTGGCTGTTGAGTTACATGAAGACTATAAATTTCCCTTCTTATTACTTGCTCATTTGTGCATATGCTTGCACTTTTGCTAAATCTCAGCGGTTTTTTGAAACAGATAACCCACTGTATTAGGCATTAAAACTTGCAGTTACAAGAAAACTAGCTAAAAAATAATGTATAATGCTATAATAGTTTATTTAAAAAAATCATGGAGCCAGTGCTTCCTAATTGGTAAAACCAAACAATTTAATGGATGTAACATTTCTGAATGTTGAAGATTTATATTGGTTGGATATTTGAAAGGTAAAATCATTCGTAATGTTATCAACCTTCTCTTGAGATTTTGGAGGTCTATAATCCAACCTGGTTGAACTCACTTCTGTTAATTGTGACTTAAAATTGATTATTTTCTTATAAACAGTGGTCTCATTTACTTATTAAATGTCTCTGCAAATTGAGAGTCACAAGCAAAAGGAATATGAAAGTTGGTAATTCTTTAAAGTGATGATTTGATATCATGGAGAAAGATTACAGAGCCAGGATGAAAATAATGAGATTGCCTGAAAGCCTTTAAATATCTGCATAACTAAATAATTCTCTTTATCTTCAAAATAATGTTGCTTCACCATTACTTATCTACAGTGTTCAAATACTTCAGTGATAGACTTTCATTTAACTGTTAAATAGATCTCAGGTTAAATTAAGTGTTTTTATTGCACAGAAAATTCTGTGGGATATCTGCTACCTCTTTCCATTTCAACTGGAAGATTTATTTATATTTTTTATTGAGTACTATGAAACTGATTTATAAACACAGACAAAAATTTCTTGAGATATATTTTGCTGTTGTGACATTCTAAGGATTTTATAATCACTGATTGCATGTACCAGATGTAATACATGCATTCATAAACATATAGATAGATAGATAGAACAGGAAAATCTTAATATGCATGCATGTATGTATACAGAAAGTTAAAGGTGATTGTTACATGCAGAATTCAATGAAGAATTTTCCATCAAATACTTTTGATGCTCATCTGATCACATAATGGGGGTGGGATTCAAGTCACAACAGAAAACCAATCAGGGGAAAAAAAATTATCGCCTTATATTCTTGTTCAGCTTAGGCAGCTGAACTGTATTGCAGTCAGGTAAATTCCATATCCAGTGTAAGAAGGAGCAATTACATGGCTGGGGAGTGGAGGAACAAAAAAGAGAGGCAAGAGAACAATATTGCAGAGTGCAAACCACTCCCTATGTATATATTGAAAACATGCATTTGTGGAGAATCTGAGATATGTACAGTAATGTTAAAAAAATAATAAAATATTGTAACCTTTGCTTAGATATGCATTTATTACATGTGCAGTGTTTCTGTCACAGTTGTTAATACAAAAATGTTCATGAGGCTAATTACCTTCTGTGAGACATTTTAATGATATGGAACAACTACGATCGTAAGTTCAAGAATGAACATAAGCCTAAAACAATGTTCTGTTAAAACTGTCTGTCCTGTACTTCAGTTGGTAAAGTGATGCTGGCAGAGGTAAAGAGAAATAAATCATTTAAGTAGTAGTGAAAGAGCAGTCATCAAGCATACATAGTAAGGGAGCCAATTGTGGTTCTTATAATAATACGTTTGATGTTTACTGATTTTGAAGTTTACTTTGTTGTCTTTTGACAGCATTATACATGACATTAAGTTTTCTTAAAAATCTGTTTTGATTCGATTCAATTTGTTGTTAGTGTATGACTACTCTGCATATCCACAATTACTGCTTTATAACCTCCTCTATAATTTCTCCTCCCTAGGCACAATCACATAATACTGATAACCAGAAAGCTTATCTTAAAACTTCAGTTTGTATATTTGTTTTGGAACAGCCTTTTTTGTTTTTCACAGTTGCAGGGTAATGTCTAATCAAAGCTGTCTGTTACTTTTTTAACTAGGCATCTTTTAAAGGAAATATTCTTGTGTGTTTACTTCCTTGAAAATATAATTTTGTGAGGGAAAGATAGCTCTGACTTACCAAACAGCCTGGTTGATGTAATCTAGTCCTGTCAACAGAGTATCCCAACTATATATTCCTTCACTGAATATTTTTATTCGAGATTTTCCTTGTTTTGGTATACAGTTGGCTACAGTTCTGGTCCCAGAAAGGAGAATGAACGTTCTTGTGTTTTCATGAAGAGACTTTAAAAATGTAGATTTCTTCACATCTGTGAAGAACACACACAGAGTAAGAAAGTGTAATTTTCATATTCATTGCAATTATGAAATCAATTCCTGAAAAGTTTGCATGGCTTATCTGGTTAGTAATGAAATGGAGAACTTTATACTACAAAGTAATATTTTTTTTTTAAGTGAAATTATTGCTGTAGATATAAAGATACTTCCTAGTTTGATATGGTATGCAGTGTTTCAATAGAATTGTGGAGCAGTTCATAAAACTATGCTTATTTAGAAGAATTACTGCTAGCTGCTTGACATGTGTATTTTATGTTTCTGCATAGGAAACCAGTAAGATATAACACAACTCAAGTATTTTAAAGGTTTTGAATCAACTACAGATCTCTGAAGGAACTTTCTATTACTCCCTAAATGTCTAATTTCTAGAAGCATGAATGAATCATAGATACATATGTATTAAATTTGTAGATTCTTATAGACCATCTGCTCCACTCTTCACAGTGACCTAACATGCTGACTGCTGTAACAATTTAATGGATATTGACACAAAATGCAAGGATAAAAAAAGAAGGAAGAAATTAACATAAAACTGAGCTGAAAGTCAAGTTTCTGAGCTGTTAGCTCAAAGCCAGGTTATAAATGACAACAATGAATTAAGACAACTAGAAATACAAAGAGAATGAATTCTTACTTGCATATGCACAAATACTGGTTGTTTGGACAATATAAGAGTTAAAGCTGCTCATTTGTGAATATAAAATTTAAAATTAATTGGTATTCCAAAAACTTGCTGGAAAATTTGCATGGGTGGAAAGTTAAAATTAATGGATTTTATTTAATTAAGGAAGAACAGAGAGGGTGATGTATGCAAATTAGAAGATGGGGATTGGGGTTTATTTTTAAATATTTTTAATAGAGTAAAAAAGGCAAGGTGACTTCTATGACTGGATAGAATTCCATCTATATTCCTACTTTATGTGTGTTTTCATTATATACAGCAAAACCCTTGTGTATTAACAGTGACACTGGATTTAGGCATTCAGAAGTCTATGAATGCAGATAAACAGTACCCAGGAATTTGAGACTCTGAAGTTTTCCTGTTGTAGTTTCTGTAAATTGTAGTATAGCAGGGAAAAACAACAGAAGTACAACAAAAATAAATTAATTTTTAAAAGAAAGAGATAAATAACAGGCCTGACACTTATGCTGAGCAATATCCTGATCTGAACAAGTCATAATGACAAGATTAAAGAGGAGTGCACAATAAACAGATGTTGAACATATTTCATCCTGATTAATACAGATCTAAGTAATATAGTTTTATCAGCTTTAATTTTTTATTAATAAAAAAAACTTGTTAAAGTTTTTATCACAGAAATTTATAAAATCTGGTATAAACTACTAGAATTGACATTGCAAAGCATTTAAAGAAGAAAATCATATCAAACCCATAATTTGGAGACTGTGATACATCTTAAAATGGTTTCCTGTGCAGGAGCTGGTGGATGTTTCTTAGTTCTACAGGAATCACTAATAGCTTTGTGGCATTAACCTAGTTTTTATCTATTTCTTGAAAGGGAACATAAAAGTGGCAGTCATGAGTGTGGGATGAAGATTGGGACAGGTGTAAAGTGGCAGTAATGAGTGTGGGATGAAGATTGGGACAGGTGTAGTCCATAAAGAAGATAAGAAGTTAAACATGCCATGTTATGAATTGCCTAGCATACAGGATTAATACACCATCCGGAAGTGTGTCACTGCAGCCCAGTGTAAACTGAACTAGTGTGGAAATGAGGAATTCTAAGGATGCACATAGCACAGGCACCTTCATTTTAGGAAGCAGTGACTGCAAAAAAAAACTTAGACCATGGAAGACAAGCAATAAGCTAGAAAAGAACCCCATTACTTATATATCGTTTGGTTCCCAATGAAGAAAATGGCTAAAAATGTTGCACTTCGTATTTGTATAACTTGTGCTGTATCCCCTTGTCCAGTTTTGACACCCAGAGTTCCAAAAGAGGATTAAAAGATTAGAGAGCGTTCAGAAGAGCCACAGAAAAAATAAGGATTTAGAAAGTGTACTGCATTAAATGATAGCCAAGCTTTAAAAAAAATCTTATGTATGGACTATTATCTTTTAGAAGTAATACATAAAAAAGAGGATTCTGGTCATAGAACAATGACTGACAAAGTTGTTAGTCTAGTGATAGGTAATTTACAGTGGATGGATTTGGTCTAGACTAAAAAAATAATATTTTAAAATAAAATTAATTAATTAATCTTTCCACGACCAAATTCTGCATTATCTCCTGTAGTTTTAGCTGCCTGAACAATATCCAGTTTCCACAGAAATACATTAATCTGCTGTTTAGGAAGCCCATAACTGAAGGAAGTAAATTCGCTGAACTGAATTCATTACTTGCTTACTTTTGGCCATGTAAAAGTATATAGGGAGAGTTCAAAAAGATTTTGCAAACAAAATGTTGTTTTCTAGTGTCTGAAATTTGCAAAGTTATTCCCTTGTTTGCAATTGCCAAATATAAATGAGGAATAATTAGATATAAGCAGAAGATATGGGATGAAATAATAGGTGCATCTTCCTACTACTCAAGCAAGACAAAGATTGTGCAAATCTTTTGTAAGTTTTTGTATAATTTGATTGGTGGTTCATAACCATATCAGTGCTATCTAGTGATTCACCTGCTTTTCTTATGCATGCTTTCTTTTGAGTATTGAAAAGCTTCAATTTAAAAAAAAGCAGAAAATTATAGCTCATACATATTTAATTAATTGGGATGAGTAATCTTTGGTTTGAAATTTAATTTAGTATAAATGTATTTGCTCAATCCTGTATCAGAGTTTTAAGATTTTTTTTGTTTCCAGACTTGTATGTTTGATGGTTGTGGTTGCACAAAGTGGAAAGAGGAATTGAGCAGAAAAGGTAGAAAAAAAATGACCAAATCTGTTACATGCAAATGACCTTTTCAAAGAAGAGCTGATCCTTATGTATTGCACACAACATAAAACTAATATTAGCTGCTGATTCTTATTATTGGGTATCAGATAGTAGAAAAATCCAACTACCACTATATCATTATGGAAGACTTGCTTCGTGGTTTTTCTCTACTACAGGTATTTTTAAAAAAATATAGCACGCATTTTAAAGAATCAGTGGCCATAAACATTATAACTGTTTTTTAATAGTTAATGTTCAGTAATTAATAGACATATTCAATGTATAATATTTTTGAATCTGTGTATGTCTAAAGGGTTTTGTCCTTAATTTCCTTGTACTTTGAAATCCATTAGAAAGTAAGGCTATAACAATGACTTAATTTCTTGCAAAATTCGCTACTAACACCTTGTCTGTAGTTCTCAAATTAAATAAGCTATTTACATGGAATCAATTAGGAGATTTATTCCAATTAAACTTAATATAGGAATAGTGAATGAGCAGTATTGGGCTTTTGTTATTATTCTCATGTCCCTTCTTTGGCTGAACCATTTGCAGCATTTGTAATTTTCCTAAAGACTTCAGGTCAGATCCACAGTTGAGTGAGGATATGGTTCTTTTTGTTGACTGAGTGTGTAAAAAGTCAGGCTTTTATCCTAATATGATAGAATCAGAAGTCATACATTTATCTTTTAGGGAAATCCAACTGTATGTTTTCACTGTGGATTTTTTGTATGTTTGCCTGTTTGCTTCTTTTCTTTTTTTTTTTTTTTCTTCCTGGTTTCTTAAATTCATTGGAATCTTTCAATCTGAACAGGATCTACCTGTTTTTCTTGAACCCCACTGCTTCAATATTTATTTTATTATTTTTCAAGTGGGCCATAACACTTTGCTTGGACGATTCAGCTGGTTCTCTAAGAAATGATTAAAGCATCTGAGAAAATAATCACATCTGCATATGGTATAGACCAGGGGTCCTCAAACTACGGCCCACGGGCTGGATATGGCCCCCCAGAGTCCTTAATCTGGCCCCCGGTATTTACAGAACGCCCCGCCCCCCCCCCCCCCCCCCCCCCCCCGCCAGAGGTTGTGGGGGAAAACCAAGCAGCCGGAGATGACTGCCTGCCACTTCATCCACATGCCGGGCCCCCTGGTTAAAAAGTTTGAGGACCCCTGGTATAGGGTTTGGGTTTTTTTTTATACAAAAGACAGATCTGTTTTCAAAGAAACTCACAGTGCTAGCAAAGAGATGTCACAAACTTTTGAAGTGATATTAAGAATTTATTTTGAGATTCACAAAAGCACCTTTCTGATAACTAATCCACCTGAAGTTTTCCACATGTGAGACAGTTCTGCATAAGATACCTAAAATGCAGAGGAGGCACAGTAATTTTCTAAATGACTGCCAGTTTAGTTTGTCAACCAGACCTACTTTCAGAGATGCGTTTTTTATATTTGCTTTGTAATTTGTTCCAAAATTCTACTCCTTAAAGAAAGATCATCAAGTGAATATAAAACAAAGATATTCAGGTGGCAATTGTGTTTTATCTATAACTTCCATATTTCAAAGATATGAACTTTTTTTTTTGTTTTTTTTTTCTGTCAGCATTTCCCTATAATCAAATTTTATTAGGAAAACTTTCATTATATACTTTTATATTGAGTCATTATAAGAGATTTTCTTTGAATAACCAACCAACCAAATTTCACTTTGAATAACCAATCTAACAAGTGGCTTGCAGTGTCAGGATTTCTATTTTTGTTATTTATTTAGATTACTTAATTCTTAGGAATCCTAGGGACACTATTGATGGAAACGTTTAATGCTGTGTTTGTCACTCTGTGAACCCAGGAGTGAGGAATAAAAACTGATTGAAAGGACTGCCAAACAGTGAGATGTAGCACAAGAATCAGAAGAGCAGCACTAGTTGTTGTGGCAGGTGGTCATCTTAGAGCACTGATGACTAAAGTCTCCTCACACTTTTTGTACGCATCATGGCATAATAAAGTGTAAATGAAGAAAAAGTGTTAATATTACAGATGCTGAATGAAAGCTTATCCAAAACAAATGTCAGGGAAAAGTTTACAATAGAGAATATACACTTTCTATACAATGCTTATATAGAATACGTCAAAGGTGATAGAAGTTGGTAATCTGGGCCACTTGATATCTTTGATATTGAATAAGAAAGAAGCTATGACATTCCTTAAAACTGAAGAGAAATTGTCCTTGATGCGGCAAAATAAAAATATATTAAAATGTGATTGGCTTAAAAGAGCAATCTACATAAATGAGTATATATTATTCTGAATAATATAGAATTCTGAATATATCACTGGTGAACAAGACCTCATCTGGTCTTAACAAATACTTATAAATACACAAGTATCATCAAAAGATCTTTACTGTCTGTAAATGTTGGGGGTTTTTTTTCTGAAATTGAGCAACTTCTATTTATATGGGTGTCTTGTATATTCTCTTCCATTTATTGTTGGTCTGTTCTTTTGGGCTCCCTTTTTGAGGGGAACAAGATGTCAGGCTACTAAGCAATGTTTTCCAGTGGTCTGGCCTTGTATTTGCATTCTCACTTTTAAGTTATTATTTTAAAAACATGCCGTGAATGTAATTCTATAACACTTTAGGCTGTTTACACAAGTTTTTGTTTGTTTGTTTGTTTGCTTATTTGTTTAAAGTGAAGCTTTTCTCACTCTGCAAAAGTTTTTGCTTTATAAACTTTCTATTGGTTTTGTGGTCTTTTTCCTCACTTGCTTCTAATCTTTCACTTCTCAGGCATCCATCACTGTGTGTACCAATGCTGGTTTCCTTGTGAATACACAAGTGAAATGCCATTGTTACACATTTAAACAGATTATAGAGCCTTTCTTAAAAATCTTTGGATTCCTCAGAGCATTTATTCCAGAAGTGTCTTTTATGTAAGAAATTAACCATTATCTGTGAAGGAAAAGCTTATCTATTGATTGGCATCTTAAATGAACTGGCTTTTCTCAATTCCACTCTGTACTTCTTAAATTCAATTACAGATGAAATAATGAAACTTCTTTCTGTATACCTCTAATCAAAAAATATTGAGCTTTCAATACCAACTTTGCTTTACCAACTATCCGGCTTAATCTTTGCTTGAGAAACAATGAAAAGAAGTGGGTGGAGATAGGAAAACTTTAGTGGAGCATTTTGGTCTACCATGAATTTATTTTTAATTTGAAGTTTGTAACTTTTCTTTCTGTAGTGGGAAAAGGCAGAATGTAAACAGTGTCATTTAGAATTACTGTCAAGCATTTATTTAATCAACAAATACATATAGAAATGCTCGGCTGCCAAGCCAAAGAAGTGGCAAGATGGAATTTATTAATATCAGATTAAGATTAATATCATATTAATAACAAATTTAGGATTTAAATTTAAAAGTATAAATCATTCAGACTTAATATCTGGTTATCAGAACCTCAGTGGCTTACTGCTAATTGCAGAGAGCATTGGAAAATCAAGCAATGCAATGATATCTGGGAGGGGGGGGGGGGGGGCGGGAAGGGGGGGGGGGAAGGGGGGGGGGAGGGGAGGACGGGGCAGCCCATGAATAGTATTCTTCTGATCTTAAAGTTCTAAGAAAATTTTCTGTCCTTTTGGTTACATGGAGTAAATTTGCAAATTGAAAGACACCATGCGCAGAGCAACCAGATTGTCAGTGAGATGGATGTTCTCCTTCACAGCATTCCTGTGCCCAGGGTGCCATGGGGAGTGTTGGATCAATGGACACATGAGCCATTTCAGTTCTGTGGGCCTGAGCTGTAATACATTTACCAAGTGTGGAAGGCATAGCAATGTCATTGTGAGTTTTAGCCTTTTATGAGTTGGGCAATCTTAAGATTTTAAACAGTAAGTAGTCATTTCCTAGAGTATACAGTTCTTTAGTTTCTCTCAACAAAGTGAGCATGGGCAAATATTCCAGTTATTAATACAATCTGCTAACATTTACATGTGATGAAGAACAGCTACATATGAGCTTCTTTTTTTCTTTCTTTGAATTTGTAAAAAGCTATGTACTATTCTAGTAATGGTTTTATTGCCAGAAATCACTACATTATATTGTGCCATGTTTGTTTAGAATAACAGGAGGCTGACTTAACCAAATGGTACCCATAGTAATGCCTTGGAAAAAAAAAAAAGAATGGAAAGGTCTGATTTTTATCTTGTTAAAGTCTTTTGAATAGTTTGGATTATTTTACTTAAGAAAGGAGAATGTATCCTTGATGTTCAAGGGGTCAAGGTGGAGATTTATTATAATTTCTTCTACATTCAATAGAAGTCTTTTAAGTAATACTAGTTTCATCTCTAACTTTTTTAAGAGAGGGGTGCATTACTTTCTGGTTTCTTATGAGATGAAATAATTTCAATAATTTGTGTTCCTGCCTAATATTCTGTAATAAAATCTAAGTGAAAACCAAAGAAAGCAAAAGAAATTTTGGCTTAATCTAATCAGTACAAATGCCTTACATTAATCAACTGTTCTTTAAATAATATAAGCATTCTAGGTTTTAGTTATAGATATCCACTTTAAGTAGCAAAAAATGGAAAGATTAGATCTCTGCCCCAGCAAAATATTTATTTATGAGCTTAAAATAAATGTGCCTTTCTTAATCAAATGCAATAGCAAATCACTATTAATCCATTGCTCTTATTAACACAACTCACTTTTCTAAAATTGCAAATATTAGTTCTGTGGTCAGCTATTCTAAAGAAACGGAGACAGCAATTAACAATACATTATTCCTGTCACTCTTGCAAGAGGTAGAACATACCTGACCTTCCTGATAGGGATCTTGGACAGATACAACATTGCTTTGTGCAGTTAACTGATTTCTAACATTCTGTGTTTTCCTTATACTGACAAGCACTTCTCAATGAAAAATAAAGGCAATCAGAAGTATGTGCTTTGGCAGCAGATTGTGTCAGGCTACTATTCCAAAGTACCCTGAAATTTCATGCAAATTGAGTCTTGATGTGAATTGCTTGCAGTTTTCCAGCTGCTTAACCAAATAATGACTGTCTTTTCTTTTTAATATTGTGTAGGCAAATCTGTAATGTAGAACAAAATATTCAGTAATTAGAACTGCTTTCAAAAAATCATTGATTTAGAATCTCTGAAAAATGGGGGGGAATCCACATTTCTGCTAAAATTCTTACCTGCTGGTGTTCACACAGTCTAGACACAGATGCAGTCTGGAGAATATTTCGGTTTTGGAGTCCATGGAAGGACAGTGTTATGAGAGATGATCTGAGTGATGTTTAAAAATGTCATTAAAAGCAATTATAGAATTATTTTAATTGCCATTCCAAAGTACTGAATTTGAATGTTACCAAAGCACAACCATCCAGTAATTGCCTTTTTTTGTTTTGAAAAGATCACAGCAGTGACTCCTATGGCTACCCAGCAGGTTTTCTAGCTCCTTCAGACATCATCTTTTCCTGGAAATGTGGAAACCCATTTGGAAATGAGGGTGACCACTAAATCCTCTTTATTAGTTGATTAAGACCAAACTTCTTAAAAAGTCCAATTGTAGATTCATAGAAGTTTAGGATTCAACAAGCCTTCAGGTGTGTGATTTGTTGTTGATGCTTTTTGTTCTCCTGTTTTACTCTCAAGCGGCCACTCCTAGGAGATATGATATGCACTTTTCTCTATAGTTCAGGACTTAAACTTTTTGGCTGGAGTCATAGCTATTTGACTGTATTAATAGTATTTAATCTGAACAGAGGTCTTCCAGCATGAGATACGCAGCCATTGTTTGTCCCCTGATTGCTTTAAAAAAGTTTTTTGCTGTTTTCTGTATATATATCTTCAACATCAAGAAAAAGGGGTAGCAGAGAGACACTGTTGTAGAACTTTAAGTTGGATTTGCAATCTGGCAGGCAATGCGCGTGTTCAAAAAAAAAGAAAAAAAAGGAAAGAAAAAAAAGCGCAATGTGTTTTTTCCAAAACATCCTAGATAGCAATTAACCATTGCTCTTAATTATTCATTTATGACTAGAAATGCATGAAGGTTTCATTCCAGATCATTTTAGTAATGAGCATATGCTTGAAACTAAATTAGATGAGCGTCTTAAAGCTAAACTTGAAATTGATGTTTTAAATGGTTCCTTGGTGGGTAAAATTACACTTAACAAAAATGACAGTATAACTATATAGTTATATTAAGGCTAATAATTATTAGATAATGTCTACCTTTGAGATATAGTGGGAGAAGACAGTCTTTATTTCCACGAAGTGAAAATACATGTTTCTAACATCAAATGAGATGAAACATATCTCATCTTATTTTATATCTGGCTCATATTTAAACAGCAGTAAACTGAACATAAATCTATTGTTACATATTGTGCTTGTATGATGTTGCTGGCATTTATTATGACTTGCATTAGAAGCTTCTTTCATGGTCAGTTTCCAACAATAGGATGATATTGTTAAGTATGTTTAAAGGATATTTTTTTATTATTTTGTTTTTAGGAAAATTATGAGAAATTAGAGGAATCTTGCCAGGAAAGAACTGAAACTTATGCTTCTGTTTTCATACTCTTACCCCACAGAGAATGTGAATACAGTTCACATATATTACTTTTAATCTGAAAAAAAAGAAAAAGAAAGGATAGATCAGACTATCTATTGTGAGGACTCAACTATTGAGTTTTGAGGTTTTCTTATTGAAAAATTATGGAAGATGTTATTCCAATTTTTGAGAAAATGTCATCTAAAAGAAAAAATATGTTATTAAGGGAATACCTGAATATGATAAACGAAATGTGCTTTAGGAAAGTACTAACATACAGTACAAATAAAAACAATAAGTCTGACAGAAATTAAGAATCCAGATACAGACTAATGGAGACATTCCCAGAGTGTCTGTCTGTATACAACGGAAAGCACTATAAATGGCAGAAAAAAAATAGATATGTGGAAATAGATGTCTCAAAACCTTAACTAAAGTGAGGAGGTCTACTGTGGGGCTTAAGGAAAGGGGTAAAATGTTGCTGTTGCCTATTTTATGGTTTTGGTTGTTGTTTTGGTTTGGTTTTTTTTTTAAATAATGGCCAATATCCCCCTAAATTATTATTAAATGTTGGGTTTATATCTAAGTATAATCAGCGGTGAAGCATTCTGACCTGGCAGAATATTTTTGTAGATGTAAAGACATTTTTAATAAATTCAGTACTATATAGCAGCTCCTCAGTGAGTAGACAGTTGCTGTTTGCTAGTATCTCTGTGTAACAGGTCAGCTAAAAAAAAAAAAGTCTATTAAATTCATGACTGTAAGCTGGCTGTAAAGTGATTAGAAGTGTTCACAGAATACAGACTTTTATTCGTAGTGTCGCTGTAGCAATTCAGTTTTTCTAGAGAAATAAGGAACCTTTCTTCCACTTTCACCTTAAGGTTACAAAACCAACCATTGGTATAGCAGACACTGTTTCCTTTCTTTTTTCCCTGCTCTCTCCTATAGGCTTAATTTGAGCTGAAAAGGTGTTGACAGAGAATGAACTAGCATTTAATGAAAAGGCGGGAGAATCTTTCAAAACTACACCAAACTGTTTCTTCAGTAGGCTTATAATTCTGGTGACATGGTCCCTACTACATGTAAAATTGAATTATATAGAAAGTCAACTATTCAGTAATATTCAATTCCTTTTCATCTTCACTAAAAATAGTTGCAGTTTATTTATTTGTTTTTAATTATTGGCTGGCATTACAACTATTCTTGCGGTAAACCAATACATACATTATTTAAGTCCTGATGGATTACCAGTATGCTGTATATGATACTACACGTACCTTGTGTATAGCTTTGGTTGCACTTAGTGTAATCCATCTCAGAAGATAGTTGTTTTAATTTATTATAAAGTTGGCTGTCTTCTCCAACAGCTAATGCTAACATACATATCTCTACATGTTTTGTAATTGATTTTCTTTAAAAATATATGTCAAAAACAAGAAAATGGGTAAAGATTATGATAAAGATGGACTATTATGCAGAATTAGTACGGAGGCTGCATTTGTCAATGCTGGATTAATGTATTTTATTTTTGGATTTATTATTTTTTTCCTGGGTGGCTTCATAGAGTCAGAAAAGTTCATGCTGATCATATAATCTAATTTCCTTTAAGATAAGTCAAAGTCCCAATTATTGTTGCATGTTTAATACTACTGTTGAACTACAGTCTTTCTAACAAAATCTTGATTTAAAAAGACTCCAATCATGGAAAATCTAGCTCAGCCTTAGGTAATGGTTCTAATGAATAATTGCCTTTTGTTAAAATTTTTTTCAAAAATCTGGTTTTATTTACAGTGTATGTAGTTTAGTGCAGCTTGATGCTTTATCATAACTTTATATGCCAGATTGGGAAGCTCTATATTGGGAAATTGCTGTTTCCCAGAATGGTGTTTAAAGACTTTGCATAAAACAGCTCCTTGATAAACTGAGTTGACTGAATTCCTTGAAACAGAAATTGAGCAGGAAACAAAAAACATGTTCTACTTTAAATGCTTATTAGTGTGCTTAAATACTCCTCAATATTTTGCAGGTTTTTTGCAGGCTGGACAGACAGACTTGTTGCTACAGTAATAGCTGTGCCAATGGAGAAAAAAGGTGACTTTATGTGGTAGGTTGACCCTGGCTGGCTGGACAGGGGAAGGAAGAGGCAATGAAAGGCAAGAGAAAGACAGGGAGACGTTGCTCACTCATGATCATCATAGGCAAAACAGACTCCACTGGGGGAAATTAATATATTACCAAACAAATCAGAGCAGGACAATGAGGAATAAAACCTAAGTATTAAAACAACTTCCCCCCACCCCTCCCTTCTCCCCAGGCTTCCTTCCCTTCACTCCTGATTGGCCTCTGCCTCCTCCCCTGCAGCAGCACAGGGGGACAGGCAATGGGGGCTGCAGTCAGTTCCTTAGAGGTTGTCTCTGCCCCTCCTTCCTCCTCACACTCTTCCCCTGCTCCAGTGTGGATCCCTCCCACAGGGTGCAGGCCTTTGGGAACAGACTGTTCCAACATGGGTGCCCCATGGGGGAGCAAACCTGCTCCAGCAGGGGCCTCTCTCTCCATAGGAGTCACAGGTCCTGCCGGGAGCCAGCTCCAGCGCAGGCTCTCCACAGGATCACAGCCTCCTTCAGGTGCATCCACCTGCTCCAGTGTGGGGTCCTCTATGGGCTGTAGGTGGGTATCAGCTCCACTGTGGACCTCTATGAGCTGCAGGGCATAGCCTGCCTCACCATGGTCTTCACCACAGGCTGCAGGGACATCTCTGCTCTGGCACCTGGAGCACCCCCACCCCCTCCTTCCTCACTGACCTGGGTATCTGCAGAGCTGCTGCTCTCACACACTCTCACTCCTCTCTCTGGCTGCAGCTGCACAGGTTTTTCTTCGCCCTTCTTAAATAGGTTGCACTAACTAGCGCAGTCACTGATGGGCTCAGCCCTGGCCAGTTGCAGGTCTAACTTGGAGCCAGCTGGCGTTGGTTCTGTCTGACATAGTTTCTAGCATAGCTTATCTGACAAGCTTCCAGCATCTTCTCACAGAAGCCACCCCTGTAGTCTCCTGCTACCAAAACCTTGCCACACAAATCTGATACACTTCATTAGTTCAAAATACCTCTCCTTATATATTTAAGGTGCTTACTATATGTAAAACATACATCATTTATTAACAGACACAATTCTTTTCCCTTATTTGAATTACTAATTATTAGAATTATTTCCTTCTGGGTTTAGAAATTTGGGGATTTTTACTGAAATATGTGTGTACATATATAAGTTTTAATCAATCTGGCTTTTTAATAGTTTCTAAGAAGTTAGTTGATGGATTTATTAGCTCTATTAAAATAGTCATTTAAAGTAATACTCATTACATCTCATGAACTTAATAGAAGCTGGACAGGATTCCTTGTAGTTAAGAAATCACTAATTTTAATTTTGTAATTAAATTGAATTTCTGTTTCTCTGCTAGAATGAAGTTTAATAGAAACATCATTATGTTGCGGGCTAGCAAATAATAATAAATATCTGATTTATATTTGAATTTATTTCAGATTAAATTTCAGAGGTTTTTTAGCACTGGAGGCATCTTGGCCCTCAAATATGTCACTCACCCTGAAGTCCTACATGCTATCTTACATTTTTTCTTATCTTACTATTCAGAAGAACCTAGAGTATGCAATCACCTGTTCTCTGCTGTGCTTAGGTGGTGTGCTGCCCACAGTTCACAAGAAATGTGAATAGGTTATTTTATGTAGAAGGCATTTTCTCTAAGGAAGGTAAACCATATTATTGGAAATGTAACTTGTTCCATACACCAGAAAGTGCTTAAGCATATAAAAGATCCTTGAATTGTCATAATTAATGACTTCTCATGTTCCTGTGGTATCACAAGCACATATCTTTTGTGGGGAGTGGTAAAAGTCCAAGGACAAAGTTGAAACATTTGAATATGTTTCTGCTTAGAGTGATAGCAGGAGCTATAGTAATCCAAAAAGTTATGCTGCAAATTAAATGCCAAATAACACAGCAAGTTGCTCATCTTCTTACAAATTCATCCCAAACAAGTGTTGTGGTTTAACCCCAGCTGGTAACTAAGTACCATACAGCTGCTCGCACACTCCCCGCTCACCCAGATGGATGGGGAGGAGAACTGGGAAGGAAAGTAAAATTTAAAGGTTGAGATAAGAAAAAAATTAATAACTGAAATAAAATAATAAAAAACCCCAATGTTGATTATTATAATAATAATAGTAATGATGATGATTATGACGATAATAACAGTAACAGTTATAATGAAACAGAGGGAGAAGGGGAGAGGAATGAAATCCAAACGGAAGGTAGGAAAGAAAGCAAGTGATGCCCAGCCAGTCTTTGAGCAGTCATCAGCAGGCCCCAGCCCACCCTTGCTCAGTTTATATACAGAGCATGACGTACTGTGGTATAGAACATGCTATTGGCTTGTTCGAGTCAGCTGCCCTGGCTGTGCCCCCTCCCAGTTCCCCGTCCCCCTCCAGCCCTCTCGCTGGCAGGGCCTGAGAAACTGAAAAGTTCTTGACTGAGTGTAAACATTACCTAAAACATCAGTGTGCTGTCAGCACTGTTCTTTCTCACACCAAATCCAAACCACAGCACTGCTCCAGCTACTAAGAGGAAAAATAACTCTGTCCCAGCCAAAACCAGGACAAGTAGACACAGAAACCAATCCCGAAATGAGTACATGTAGGAAGTAGTAGCAGTAACACTCCTGTGTCTCAGTTCCAGGCAGGCTAGTTCTTTCTTCTTCTTCTGCATAATCATGTTGTGCATGGAAATTGATAATTTTTTTCTGGAAGAATGGGTTATGCCTGGTGAAGACCTCTGATAGCTAGACTCTCCAAAGGAAGCATTTACCACCAGTAGGAATAGCATAGGCTGTGCAGGAGAACTAGATGAGCTGGTGTCACTCTTTTCCTGTAAACCACTTTCTTCTTCAACTCCTCTAGTGCTCTGTAACTGCTGATTCTTTGTCTGAATGGATCTTAGCCACCTCAGCACCTCTCTATACTTGTTAATTGAGGAAAATATCCACTGTAAGCTGAAAGGAAAAGTGTCTGTTTCAATGAAGATCAATTTACCTCAGGATTAAGACTATGAAAAACAGAACAGCAAGTTCACCTTCTTCCAGTCAAGATTTTTGGAAATATATCAGACATTTCGTTTGACAGGCAGAGGATTAAGGAAAATGAAAGATTTGCTTTGCAGACAGGAAGGGTTGTCTCTACATGCTGAAACACATCCCACCTTACACATTATATAAGCTTTGTACATCATGATAGCTTATTCCAAACACAAAGATTTAGAAGATAAACTTTAGGCAAGCATGTCTTTGGGGAAAGTAATGTAATTACTACTACTTCTGTGGAAGTCAAAATTTAAAACCCCAATACCTTTACTCAGGTTTTTTTTCCCATGTAATATGTAACAAGCTTGTTTAGGACAAAAGTAAAGAGGGCTTTATATAATTCAGCTTCAGAAATTTCCAGTAGATTTAAATCACTTGAGGTTTGGGTTGTGGTAACTTTTATTACACATGTAAAAATTCTTACAAAGGCAAGTTAATGCTGTAAAATTTCCCTTTAGAAAGGGACCAGGTTTTGTAAAATACAAGCAGCTCAGGAAATGTAATATATTGTTTAGTACTGGTTAACTTTCTAGACTTTATATATTTTGTGTGTTAGTTTAATATTTCATTGTAATGAGAGAGATTTATTTGCTTAAAATGTAACTCTTTTTACTTCTCACTCACTGTGACCTCTAATGCTGGGGTTTTGTCTTCTGTCATCATAAAATTGCAGACTAAACTGAAATAGTGATTAGCTGGAAAATGTGCCTAACCTACTTCTAGGAAAACATCAAGTGCTGATTCAGTTAATTATATTGTATAAAGTTTTTCCTTCTTAAAATACCCTAAATGGCCAGTGTTTCTTGTATACCCCTTAGTGATACACTAGCAATCCACATAAAATAATTTTGAGAGTACCATTGTACATAGTAGAAGCCCATAGTGGTATTAAATCAGTCTTTTTACCCGGTCAATGAAGTCTGCAGGTTTTGCTGGCATTTGAACTTTGCTTGGAAAGAAGTCTCGCAAGGATTTCATTTGAGCTAGAAGGCAAGTCTTAGAGCAGTGTCTGGTATTAGCAATTCATCCTTTTGCAAGGTTGTCAGGACTAAAAGCAAGGCCATCATTCCATGGAAGTATCAATTTGTATGTGGGTGATTCCACATTGTCTAGTAGTTTTGAATATTCTCTTAGTAGTACTTGTAGAGTTTTTTCTTCCAGAGTTGACAAAATAAGAATGTTAACAATTAAAAAATGACTTGAAAAGCCAAAATAGATGCATGAAAGTCCTACAAATATACTATTTTTTCAGTTCCAATATATCCTTCTTGCTATAGAGAAGCATATTGCTTGGGATTAGTAAAAAGTCACTCTCTCTTTTATTTTCTAAACAGAAAGTGTGGTTATTTGATATTTGCTACAATGTTAGTGCTTGGTCTTGGGATGTTGTTGCTTATGTCATTGTTGAGAAGGTATCTTAAAAACCTGATTTTTGGTCTTAACACACATTTGTGTACAGAATACTAACATGCAGAAAACTGGAAGCATATTTTAAAGTTTGAAACTCAAAAGCATATTTCAATTAAAATTATGTCCTCAGCTACAGTTCTTATCATAACTTGCCTTTTTCAATTTTCCAGTCTGATGATTGAGGAGCAGATGGGCAAATTTTGTGGAACTGACTTAAAAATATTTTGGTTTTTTAATATATTTCAGCTGCTCTGTGTTTTGTTTTCTTTTAATATCTTGGAGATCTTCCTGTATAACTCCTGATAACTCTGTGAAAGAGCCTAGGGTTTGATTTTTTGTGGGTTTGCCGAGTACTTTTACCAGCAGTAAGAGCCAAAAGAATTATTCAGCTTCTTGCACAAACTTTTTGAATAATGTGGAGGAGAGGTCGAGCAAATAATAATAAAAAAAATTTCTGCTCTTTGTTGATTATTTTTTCAGTGGTGATTCTGAGTAACACAGTGCCAATCTGAAGGTAGGTGATTTCTGTTTCCTTCAGATTTCATAATTAACAGAGGAAAGGAAACCAAAGGATTTGTTGTAGCTTCTCCATTAAACTTTCCTTGATATGGGTGTTCCATATTATCTACATGACAAAGTGCTTTAGGAGCTATGATAAAGACACTTTGAAGTGGGTTTTGTTTTGGTGCTGTTTTTTCCCCCTACTTTTCAGGAATTAATCCAATTTGTTTCACTTAAGGATGTCAGTTGTAGAGGAATGAAGCTGGGTTAATTAGCATTGATAATATACAACTGTGGGTTGGCTTCAGGGGCAGCGGGTTGGCTGATGTAGATAAGGTGCAGCTGTGGCTGGTTCTGTTAAGTGGTTGAGAGCCAATGAAGAGAGAGTGGCCGAGGAAAAGGTGAGAGAGAGGAAGCAGAGAGAATGCATGCATGGGATGAGGCAAAGGCAGCGGTGGGGCTGTATGAAGAGTGTGTTGGTATGAGATGGTAAAAAGACTTTGCTGCAGCTTGATAGTCTGGAGCAGGGGTCCTCAAACTGCAGTCTACAGGCTGGATACAGCCTCCCAGGGTCCTCAATCCCCCCCCTGGTATTTACAGACTGCCTGCCCTGCCGGGGGTTGGGGGGACCAAGCAGCTGCAGATGACTGCTTGTCACTTCATCTGTGTCGGCCCCCTGTTTAAGAAAGTTTGAGGACCCTTGGTCTGGAGAGTGCCGTGACACTCACTGTTGTGGCTGGAGTCATGTAGCAGAGCTCAAAAATCTGTCAGTCTGAGTGGTGACTGACCACTGCTTTATTCCCAAATTACTCAGAAACACTTACACAATTTGGATGTTGAATCTATTTTTTTTTTTTATCACAGACAACAGAATGAGAAAACAAACATACAAAATCATCTTCTCGGGACTGCTGTGCTTGTTTTCTAGATGATTCTTCTACCTGTGGAGTACTGTTTTAGTGTTTTCATAAATTGAGAGCAATACGGAAGAGACTGAAGACAGGTTAGGAGTTTTAAGACTAGGTCTAAGACACTTTTGAAATAAGGTTGGGTTTTTACTGTTATTTTAAGGGAATAGGAGCTACAGATCTGTGAAAAGCAACTGAAAAAAATTGCCTGAACACAGTCTTTTGAGTAGTCCTTCATTTTCTACATGCATAGGTTTGGTTTGAGTCTTTGAGAGAACTGTTGGATCCTCCTGGCGCAGATTGCCCAAGCCATTCTCACTTCAGAGTGGCTTTCTCAGGACTCACAGACTGATGTCTGTCTGCCTTTTTTTCTATAATCTCAGCAGCAACCTAAACTAGGTCTTCACCATACTTGATTCCTGAAGGTAGGTCATTGCTATACTTTGTATTGAGCGTGGTCATCAGTACCCAGTGAATTGTCCTGTCCAACCTCCTATCCAAACAGTTCATCTGGGAAATGGTCTGCAGAACTGTGAGCTGAATCCATACCCTATTGTTGTTACTACAAAGTGTAGTTTTGGATTTCTAATGTATTGCAAAAAGAATTCACATGGACAATATTGCATCATGGTTTGAAACACTTTCAGAATGCCCTCTCTGTCTGTCAGATGCATCTGTGTAGTTCAGTCCTGTCTGCTACTAAATATCTCCACATCTGGGGACACATAGTTACTCATACCTGGGGGAGGTTCAGAGTCTTTGATTCTTTATTCTTTTTTAATTTTAAAAATTATTGACTTTTAAAATATTATTTTAATTCTGTTTATGAGTATGGCTAGCCAAAATAGTAATTCTTGCTTGATGCAATAATAAAAAATAACCTGGAATACATGTTGTTGTGTGCATTTTACGAAACTGCAGGGTGCACTGCACATTTTTTACCTCCTGATCCTGCTGCACCACAAGATGATGAAAGAATATACAATGCTGAACCAGCAGCTCACTGCTGGGCCTGAAGCTTCCTCCCTGATATAAAGGAATTTCAAAACTTTAGGTCAGAGTCTATGTTTCTGTCTGTAGCTTTATGATTAACCTGCACCCCCTCGATGTATGAGCTCTAAGACTTTTGACAGAAAATCCAGGACTTAAAACCCGTGAGAACTATTGAAACCTGATGCGGGTTTTACCAAGTTTTCAGGGTCAATTCATTTAAGCTTTAGGTAAGATCTGACTCACTTTATATACAGTGTATTCATGCCTGACTTTATTTAACACACCAGAGACATGGAGCATCCAAAAAGTCAACACACAAAAGAGAAATATCCATAGGACATATCAACCACAGGTATCCTGGAAGTAGCTTTGGGTTTAGCTCTATGAAATTTTTCAGCTTTGAAATTATGCTAAATGTTAAGAACTTTTCGTTGATACTACTTTTGTTTGGAAGAAGGCACATATAGATAACAAGAATTCAGTGAAAACTCAAACTTTTTTGCTTGTTTTCCCTATCTTTTTGAACATAACTCTATTTAGAAATTCTGTTTATATGTATATTCTTATACACGTATATGTTTAAGAAAACTTTATATAATTGCACTTAGGTCAAACCCTTAATAAATTTTTATTTTTTCACTTAACTCCATGCATATTAACATGAACTTTTTGAAAAACATCTTTTTTTCTACACACCCCCACTCACACACCCACACATTTACACTTCGAGCTGTTTAAATGTTTTAAAATGTTAAATGTTTCCAGCAATATGAAAATCTGAACCACGCAATCTGGGTGGGTCTTGATTTTGAATAAAACCCTACTAAAGTTAGGATAACCTATGAGGATTTGACAGACAGATGAAGTTATCCTTATCCTGTATATACACTTGCTCTAAAAACAAGAGGACTTGTGATTTTGTTCAGAGCACGAAATTCAGAGTTCTTCCAAAGACTTTCAGTACTTGTTCTGAATTTTAATAAACAGAAAATTCTGCCTCTCGTATCATTTAGGATGTGAAGACATAAGTAAACAAATATTTCCTGTGATGAAAATTTAATTAGTATTGAACTAATATGTGCAACTTATTTAAGGGTTAAGATGCAAATCATTTGTCTTTTAATAACTTCATATGCTTGCTGAAGATTATCTTTTTAGTGTTCCCAGAAATGTCACTGAATCTAGTTCTGCTCTGGTATGATTGTTTTGGTTATGTCCCTTTTTCTTTAATTTCACATTTCACAACCTGTGTGATGTACTGAAAGGCATGGATTCTTTACTCTCACCTTTTTAGGTATTGTTTTGCTAAATAGGCTCTGATCTGTAATTGATGTTTACAAAGAAAACTGCTTACTTTTTTTTATTTGCTTCATTATACTATGGTATAGATTTCTGGGATAATAGCATGCTGAAAAATTTCTATTTCAGGAATCTATTTTCATTACCGGTTAATGTATAAAGTATTCTGTTTACTGGTTGTTGGATGACAAGCAGCTTGTCAAGTATGCATGACTGACCTTCTTCTAAGGATGTTTAGAATTCCTTATATGAATAGATCTCCTCAAGTAACTCAATGAGGGGAAAAAAACACTTTACTGTATATTTATAGTTTTGATGGCCTAGGTATTACTTTATAGAACTTTGTTTTCCTTTTCTTTCCTTCCCTCCCCCTCCCCCCCCCATCAGTACTTAACAACAGCTAGCTGAAGCTAAGGACTTAAAACATGGGGGGTGTGGGGTGTGTGTGTGTGTGGGGGCGGGGGGTGTGTGTGTTCTACTGTTTAAGTTGTTAAGTCTTTCTCATATAGTTATGGCAATAGTAAACCAAGATTTAACTCCTGGAAAAAAGGAGTGAGACCTTGAGTGATAATGAATCAGAGAGAAAATACTTAAAATACTGAGCTCAAGTTGTCTTCCAGGACTTAGTAATTAGTCAAATTAATTTGGTCTAAAATGTCTTGTACTGGTGTAGGACTTGAAGGTATTCTAACTTGCATCAGGTTGTTGCGGATATTTCTCTGAAGTTTCAAAGAGTTGATTGGGAGATTGTTGTTTTCCCTGCTTAAATCTGTGCTGCAGTAGGTATAGCATCATGAAATGGCTAAAATACCATTAATGTTTATTAAAAATACTCTGACTCTCTGAATATGCAATCTTAACCATTGCTTTCTACAGGCCTACTAAGTTCCGTTCCTCAGCAGTTGTAGAGCACAAAGAAAGCATGGTTTGGCTGACTAAACCAATTCTATTTGTGAGATGTATTGTTTATAGTCCCCTGGTGGTACCTTCCAGTCTTCTAGACTCCAGATTCTAGGGCCTGGTGCCAGAGTACTCTACATCCATATTGCTAAAGATGCTTCAAAGTGATGACTTGTTATATCAGCATATTCCTGGGGCAGATCTTAATCAAGTATATTAACAAAGTCTATTAGTATGTTAGGGTCATGGATTTTCATAAGAATATGTAGATTACTGCACTTTTAAAGAAAAATTCTCATGAATGAGGATTAAGTGAATACAGGGCAAGAACATAAACAACTACCCCCTTTAAACTAGCCTAATATCAACTAAAAGACAAAATGTGTTTTCATACACATTGAGGATAATTGTTGCACAGAGTTTTTCTGTCTGGGCATATTTATCTATTTGTGTCACATATACTGGAATCAAAGTGAAAATTAAACTTATTTTTAACTGTATTATGTACTTAATCCATATAAAGTATAACAGTTAAATTTTAATAATGTTCACTGTATCAAGTGCAAATAATTGAAAGACAGGAAACTTACACTATATTACCAGACTGCAGAAATGTCTTTCATTAGCAAGTGCATGGTGAGGAAGGGCTTTGTTTCTGGTTTTGTTTTTGTATTACAATGAAGAATCATATTAGAACTCTTTTGAACGTTATGCCCCAATTCTAGAGTTAACAGTTTTAGGATATAAGATCTCAGTTTTTACCCTGAAGGTCTAGAACACCCTTACTTAATCTTGCCCTCCACTGAATATATTATCTAAAATGTCTTCACTATCTTCTTTTAGTTGCACTAGTTTTGCCTACAGCAAAACTGGGCTCACTCCTTGAAAGTGTTTCTCTATTTTAAAACTGCTTAACTTCTGTGGTTTCTTTTTTGTTCCTTTCATGCTGCACTTTCTGTGTTTTCTTAGACCAATCTTATGTGCAATTCCTCCCTAAGTAATACAAATCATCCAATAGTGGAAATTAACTCCCTGAGAGCTTGCACAGATTAAACTACTTCTACTAACCACAGTCAACAAACCCAATGAATCAGGAATAGAAAGTACTGTAAAACTGTGTTACTGATCTCTTCTCTCACCTAAAACAGATTTATAAAGTTAATGATTTATTTATTTTCATATGTGAAGTTTCTGGTTTTGGTTTAAGGTAAATTTCAATAGATTGAAAGACATTGATTATTGGGATTTCTGGAGTCTAAGTCATTAAATAGATTTTCCTTTGCAATTCTTTTTGCTAGTGTAACTCAGAGTACTGGTGAATGAACACCACTGAGAAGAGTTGGAAAATACTTAAATTAGCTAAATCTCATTCAACATCCAAATAATTTCAAATTAAATTTATGTTTGTCACTGAAAGCTTACTGAGACTTCCACAAGGAGATTTGAGGAAGAAATAAAAATTGTGTACAAAATTATAGGGTTTTTTTCAGCGTAAGGCAAAAATGCTGGTGAGGATGTGCTGCAAAACAAATCAAGCATTGTAGGAATCTTATTTATTATCATCTTCAGTCTTTTACTCCTTTAGGTAACCATAAACTTTTCCCCTATTTATATTAAACCCTCTTTCATTATTTCTTTAATAAATTACATCATTATCGTTCTCTGTTTTCAGTAAAAGATTCTTGTATGTTCTTTTAAGGTTAATTTTAAAATTTTCAAAATAGTTAATGTGTACAAACTAAAAACCATATTTTTTATGTGCATAATTTTTATTTCCTGGTTTGATTTGCATCTTTTCTTTTAATGATATTTTAACATAATTTACTTACCTAATATAGCTAATCAAGAGTGCAAATTTAGAAATATTTCCTGGTCACTGCCTGGCGTTTGGTGTAAGATATGTTAGCATTGCTGATGCAACATGGACAACCAATTAAAAATGAGGTGACCTTTTTCTTTCTTTATACAGTTGTCATTCAGCAGTGCATCTCTAATGAGCATCTTAGGTTCCTGAGAGCCTCTACTAAAAAAGTATTGTCATTTCTGATGAATATGCTGGTGGCTGAAGTAGAGCTTTTGATAAATGAATACCTTTTATCAGCCTGGCTCTCTGGGACCCATTAAGAAAGGTTTTACATTGTGTATCATTTAGGGAGTTGAAGATGTAGAAATACATTGAAATAAAGATAACACTGAACTCCAAGCTGAATTATAGGACCACTTTTTTGCTTATAAAGGTAATATGCTATAAAGAGGTCACAAGCAAATAAATAAGAGCTCTACATCGTGCTCAGAATGGGTTAAGTCTCCATGAAATGTACTGAACTGAAAAGATACTCAGTTGTCTCTGCATACAATAAGTTCAGTATAGAGTGAGATAAGGCATCACTGTGCTTCTCTAAACCCTTTTATCTTAGACACAAAAGGGAGCAAGTCCACTTATTCTTTGGGTGCACAAGTTGTTTAGGCATGCAAATGTATTATTACTACAAAATTTTTCTTTTGAGAATTTCAGAGACTGTGAAGTAACCTCCTTATTTTTGTGAACCACATTAACATTTTCATATACTTGAGATAACCTACATGAAAACCAGACAGATTGGCATTTTGATGCACAGATTTGTTGGGCTACAATATGATAGGAAGAGCTGTAAATAATTCATAAATAAATCAGAGAAGGATTTTTGCCACTTTTTCTGTTTGTATGCAATCTGACAGTATCCTCTCAGGGTCAAAGAAGAGAACTGCATTTAGGAGACTGACGCTCAAAATATATTGCTCAAAATTGGAGCATCAAAACTGACATAGCTTTCACAAAGGGGAAGTTATGGGTCAATTAGAAATAGAAAGTTAAATATTTTGTCTACGTTTTCATGAAACACAAGATAAGTCAAGGATGAAAGACAAAGCTGACCCAAAACAGACTTGGGAAGACAAGTGTATATAAAGAAAGATGGCAGGGGTCACTGGACACATGGCAAATGAGTAAAGTGCTCATGCTGCCTCTCATCTTTCCAGAAGAGTTTTCAAGGAGTCAAAGGCAGACACTGCTGAAAGGGGAATGATGAAAGACAACTGATATAGATCTCTCCTTAGAGGCCTGACATTAATGAGCCTGTAATGGGCTGATTATACTAAGTTATTTTTTGCTGAAATACGTAAAGTTAAGTGGTTATGCTAATAATTAAAAGATTAATATATAAAAAATTAAAAAGGGAAGATTCAAAAGTAAAATATGGAACTCTACATTGCTAGTCAACTACAAGCAGTTGGACCACAAAACAGGTATAATTTAGGATTGCAGGACCTTGATATTTTCAGTTATCTAGTTGAAAAGTAAATTATCTCCACTAAGATGATGTATTTCTTGCACAAGCACAACATTCATATAAACTTACGTGAAACATTTCTTCTTTTTTTTTTGTAGTAAATACGAAAGTTTATGACACTTTTTTTTAAGAGAGTTTTTGCCTTTTTGTATGGTTGAAAAACTCTTACATTGGACGTTTGTTTTGGTTTTTGAAAGCAAGCATGACGGCATAAACAAAATACATTATTTCACTGGTACATATCATAAGATACATGTCACCAAAGTAGTCCTTACTGTGTAGTGCAGGGGATTGGGGAAAGAGTTTGTTTGTTTGAAGATTTTGACAATTTGATTAGTTTTACAGCTGTTGCTATCTGTTAAACTGCACATCAACCTCGATAGCTGAAGTTTAAATTAAAGTAAGGTAATTAAGCTGCAGCAGTTTAGGATGAGGTTTGATTTAGCTAGATTTCATCTTTGAAAGGTTCCACTGAAAATGTTTTGTGGAGTAATTGAAATCAGGATAGTACTTTGACAGGCCTCTTCCTGGACCACCTGATGCCTTGTTGCAAGTCCCAGCACTTCTGAGGTCTGGGTCTGGCTTGGAAGAAAGCAGGACCCTGGCTGTAGGCAAGGTATTCTTGAACTTGGCATACTATGACTGCTCCCCTGGAAGCATAAGACTCTGTGATTCAAGGTCCACAATTTGAGTGACCTGGCCATGTTATAGAGCTTCTATGTCTGATTCATGGAATCACAGAATGGCTGAGGTTGGCACAGAACTCTGGGCATCATCTAGCCAACCCCACTACTCATATCAGAGTCCGCTAAAGCAGGTTGTTCAGGGCTTCAAATATCAGGTTTCAAATATCTCCAAGGATGGAGACACCACAACCTCTCTCAGCAGCCTGATCCAGTGCTTAACAACCATCACAGTAAAGTCTCTTCTCACACTTAAATGGAACGTCCTGCATTTCAACTTGTGCCTAATGCTTCTTCTCCTGGCACTGGGTGCCACTGAGGAGAGCCTGCCTCTCTCTTATTTACACTCTCGCATCACATGTTCATACCTTACTGTTTGGTATGCTTTCTTTCACAACTTGGGCTGGCGCATCTATACAGTTGTGTCGTGGTTTAACCTCAGCTGGCAACTAAGTACCATGCAGTGACTCACTTCCCACCCACCACCTGCCCAGTGGGATGGGGAGGAGAATTGGAAAAAGGCAAAATCCATTCAAGTAAAGTAAAACCATCTACTACTACTGATGTTTGCAATGAAAAGGGAAGAGTGAGAGAGGAATAAAACCCAACAAGTGATGCATGATACAACTGCTCACCCCCACTGGCCAATGCCTAGACAGTCCTCAAGCAGCTCCTCCAAGCAGTCCTCCAAGTCAGCTTCTCCCAGTCAACTCCCCCAATTTATATACTAAACCTGAAATTTTATGGTATGGAATATCCCTTTGGCTAGTTTGGCTCAGCTGCCCTGGCTCTGCTGCTTCTCAGCTTCTTGTGCACCCGCTTACTTGCAGAGCATGCGAAACTTGAAAAGTCCTTGAACAACTAAAATATCACTCTGTTATCAGCACTATTCTCCTACTAAATACCAAACACAGCATTGCACTAACTACTAAGCAGAAGATTAACTCTATCCCAGCTGAAACCAGGACAAGTAGGCAGAATGATAATCCTTCCAGTGCTTCCTGCTGCAGAGCTATAACTTAAACCTGGAAGACCTGTTGTTTTTGGAAAATCTAGAAGGAGCAACTGGAAAATGCTAGGATACTTTTATTACGGGAGGTTTGAGGGGAGAATAATGCTTCATTTAATTTGGAATAAAACCAATCAACTAAAAAGATATATCTTAAAACATACAGGTAAATCATAACTTTTACTGGTGTTTTATCTGCACTGGCTAGACCAATCACATTTAGACATTTTTTTCCCCCTCGATGCATAGTTTTGCCTATATTTTTCTTAGAATAGTGTGACTACAATATTAAAGCACAGCTGAATGTTATATCTGTAAAATCTGACTTGTCCTTTCCAGTAACAGGAATTGCTTGTAGCTAATGACTTCGGAAAAATACATATAGCATTTACATATATAATAATCAATCTCAGTAGTTTCTAGGTTTGTTGGATTATCCATTGCTCTCACCTTAAAATCTTCACTTTAGAATGTTCAAAATGAGGGTTAACTACTGGAGGGTTAGAGACATATCTTTTCCATTATTTGGCCCCTAGAGACAGCTCTTCACCTAGTCCCTGGTTCATTCTTCTTCAGCTTTGTTTACCTAAAGAGGTCATTGACAGTAACCTTTTCAAGAGGATTTTCAGTTTCTGTGACTCATTAGAGAACAAAAGAACATCCACCCTCCACATTACAACGTTCCATGTCTCCTTGCAGCTGAGGTTCTTAGTAGGTCAAGAAGGGGAACTGCTTGTCTAAATTTATTGTCAGGTGTGTTTCACATCAGAAGTGGTTTTTTTCCCTCTCCCTTAGAACAATATACATTGGAATCTGTCAGTAACAGTATAGTTTGCTTTGAGAACTGATATGAATAAATATGTTAAAAAATGAAGTTGTTTTTTTTTATAGTTTTCTTGTCTATAGGTCTAAAAGAATCAAAGCATTTTTTTACTTCAAGTACAGAAATCAAAACCAAAAGAATAATATAAGTATTAAGAGCAGAACACTAGATATGCTGTAAAGTATTTGGCTTATGTATCTGGATAATTATATATACTCCACTAAGGCATAATTCACTCACTTTAAAACATCTTAAAGCTAAATTTTTTAAGGTGTCTAATTGTATTCTAAGGTATAAGAAAGTTTTGAGATCGAGACACCATGAATATTTTTAATTATAACATTTTTCTGGACAGAAAATAGGTTTGATTGCAATATGATATTAATGATTCAAAAACTAATTATAAGGCTTTCCACAACAAAACAACACCTGAATATTTTTAACATTTTGATTTTGAAAGTCGCTTTTATTTTTATAGTTAATTCTTTAAATTTCACTTAAAGTAGAATTAGTTGTACTAGAAACAAACATACAAATATTGTCCTTTCTGTGGATGCTACAGGCACTCTACTACTGTGAGAGCTCATCTTGGGTGATTTTGATTCCCTTACTTGGAGATACCACATAATGTTCATGTGCAGTCTTGAATGATTTTTCAGAGGTTACAAACATTTCCAATAAAATTGTTTGTTTGGGGGAACTCTTGTTTGTAAAAGACTGACTCATGCATTGAATAAAAAATGTGGAATAAGATTTGTGGATGGAAGAAGAGACAGCTGAGTGTTCATATATTTGATACACAGCTGCAAGAGCCAGTTTATGTAATAGGGGTGCTACACGTTAGTGTAGGAGCGTGCCATAATAAGAAGAGTTTGATGGTGTAAGGATATGTTGGGATTTTTGTATTCAAATCTTTTACAGTTAATTCCTTTAAAAATATGTAATGCCTTTTTTTTCTTTCTTTTTTTTAAACTGTCATTTAGATCTGGGCTTTTTATTTTCTAACCACTGTTGTCACGATCTCTACCATTTTGTTTCTAATATGTTCAGTAATTTTGGCTTGGTTTTTATGACCACATTAAGAGTTACATATGTATTTGCAAAATGGTTATGCTAATTCAGAGCTTAGCCACATTTTGTATTTCAGTACTGGTCAGCACATAGTTGTATTTTTATTTTACTGTTCTCCTTTCCATTTAATTTTATTTGGTATCATCAAAAGTCATAGATATAATATTCTTAACTCCCAAAACTATAGTGAGCTCCTGGCATTCAGGAGTTTTTGCTTTGGCACTAACAGCATCTGTGTTTATAGAATAAAATTTATAATAAACACATTTGTTCACATTTGTAAATGAATATTTATCAAATGTTTTTTCAAACTTGGAATATGTTTGCTGCAATATTGTTGGGTCAGTATTAATAATTGTGCCATATGCCTGTATATTTCTGAACCAGGTGGCTGGCAATCATGTATAGTGGTCTCCAGATGAGCAGCAGTTCAGTGACAGCAACAAAAAGAATCTCTTGTAATGCACTCATTACTATAAACAATTCCTGTTTTCTTCTTTGACTTTCTTGTTCAGTTCCAAATACCATTTGAGTATCAAATATCCTATTCTTAGATGATCATTCAGTGTTAGATAACTAGGATTTTTTGAATATATGATTGAAAGACAGATGTTACTAAACAAAGAACATAAATATTAGCATTATCCTTACTGCGGTGCTGGTTAAGTTGCTGGTATTGTAGCTCACTTGCAAGAGTACACAGACTACTAGGTACTGTATCTTTTATTTCCCTAAATTTACATGTGTCTCTATAATAAGAATACACCTATTTCTAGACAGTCTACTTTATCTTACCAATTCTTTTTGTAGAAAAAAAATCATAATGTCAGTCGATCAGAGGCTGTACTTCATGCACATGACTTTCTTCATTCTAACTTATATTGACTTCACTGAGACCCCTAAAAATAAGAGCCAGTAGATAGAGTTGGTCTAAGCATTTCAAAGACTTTTCTTCAACATAATCTCTGATTTTATATGCACTACTCTTTCTCCCACAATATCCAACCACAAAAATTGTGGTAAGGTAGTTTTTCAGAGTTTTTTAGTTTCTCTGTTAGTTATAATTTTTAAGTTGCTTCCAGATATTACCGTGTGCCTTTTTTAATATATATAATAAATATTGTGTGTAATGTAAATTTCTAATGCATATTTTTTCCTAAGTGTCTCAAACAAAAGTTTAAGTTCTTTTTGACTCTAAGCCAAAGTATATGGAGTTGTTTATTTTCCTCAGAGTTTGAGAAATTAAAGTGTCACATAGACAGTTTATCTCTGTTGGTCTGTTAATTATTTGTTATACACACATACATACAGAGAGAGAAATATTTTTAAGAACATATAGAGTTCTGATTTTAATGCAACTTCATCCAGAGAAGAATCATGGTTTTATTTCAGTCATAAAACTTGAACTTAAATAAAGCCTATTGTTTAAGGAGGAAAATCTTTTATGGATAAACTTGAATTAGTTCTTTTATATGTATAAGCTCTTCTGAGAGAGACTCCCATACTGGGTTTTTTTTGACTTTGTTTTCATTTTGACAAGTTTTACTTTTCCTGTACTTTAACCAAAAAAACCCCACCCTACATCTGAATTGCTAAGACAAATTATGTTTATCATACTACTTTGCGATCTTCATTTGTGCTATTTACTTTGGCAAGAAACATCTAGAGGCTTATATTGTCTGATACTGTCGCATAAGCCTACATCTATTAGTTCCAAGACTGTTCTCTACATGAAAAGTGATGCTGAGCACCAAACGAATGAGTGACCGCTGGACAAATCTGACCTGTTCTGTGAGATGTTAATAGTAAGATGACACTAAACTAACACATTAACTAAACACATCAGGAGTAACATCTTTTGTAATTCTTTTCACAGAAGAAATAAAAGTCTGAAGTTCTTTGTCTCTTAAAGGCACCTACCCAAGTTTAGCAAGCTCTATGACCGTGTTTTACAGATTTTATGCATGTTTAAACAGAAAAGAAACAGCTGAATTATACACACATTTTGTTACTGTGTTGCAGTAATGTGTTTCAGGAGAGTTTGCTGTATCTCTTCTATGAGAGAGAATATCAAATATGCAGAATGAGCAAGAGACAGAACTACTGAAATGTAATATACCTGTTTAGGTGGTTTTATTAAATGTATGGTGTGATTTCTGTGAACACTTCTCTCTGTTGCTTGCAGTGTATAAATTATTAGCCCTAACAGGGGATAAGAACTTGGACAATTTCAAGTTCTCCTCCAAAATTCTCCCTCTTGTCTCCTATGAGAACCTGTGAGAAATCCAAATTCAAAGTACCTGAAGCACTTTCAGTTTATGCATGTTCTCTTAATTGCTTTTTACAAGCTTTGAGCCATTTTTTTCTCAAGGTGTCTCCTGTTACTCACAATACAACTCTTAATCTAGACTTTAAATGGCAATCTAGAACACTCTTTCACAAAGAACAGGATAGATAGACTGTAGTATGAGAAAATTTAGTAAATTTTGTTATATCATTCCACTCATTGAATTTTGTTTTATTGTTTAGTAAATTTTTGGCTCATAAAAATTATTTCTAAGTCCAATGTAAAGAGACATTTCCTCTAAAAAAATTATTTTAAAACAATTTCCAGATACATTTGGAAGTATATTTTTCTACCTATTAAGAATTTATGTTTGTCAGCATAAAGAGTTCCCAAAAGGAAAATTAAAATCAGATGTATCCTATCACTGGGGGTAGCAGTCTCAGCTGTTATATTTCAGCTAAACATTTTTGCTTGATTTGAGCTGATAGAAAACACATTTCTGTCTGAATGGCCTGTCATCTCATTGAAAGTTGAATCGTGATGAGTTATGCCCTAATTTTTCAATCAAGATATTTTTCAAACTCTGCTTCAGAAAACTTCTAGTAAATGAAGGACGGTGCTGTTTCATAGGTTCTATATGACTGTATGGTGTGATCACATGACATATATAACTTCAGGCACCATGTTTTAGTGGAAAGTCAACTACTAATAGATAAGATGCAAGTAAGAACAGCTTAGTTCCTCATTTTCCAGATTCTTAAATATCTGAGTATTTCTTTGCTATAAAGCAGAAGTATTTCTCTCCCCAAACAACACCCCAAATTTAATTTCTACTTTTGGAAACAAACTAAAAAGAGCAAGTTAGTGAGAAAGAACTAGATAATCTCTAAAGGTCCCTTCCAACCCAAAGCATTCATAATTCAGAACGATAATTCTGTCATTCCCTTGTTATTCTAAATGGACTGTGTGCAAGTGTTTGTCAGCTAGACCACTAAAACACTTCATCACATAAATAAGAAACAAAAAATAATACACAGCCATGGTTCTGCTCTATTCTAGTTTGAAAGAAAGGGTTATTCAAATTTTATCTTGCACTTTTGCAGCTTTAATCTTTCCATGCATATGGAAATGTCACTGCTTTACTGAAACAATGAGGGAGACGTGTATGAATTCTCCCAGAACTGTCACCACATGTAAGGAATACAAATTCTGTGATTTTGCCCACAGAATATCCATTTCCTCTCTGAAATTTTTTTCTCCTCATGCATTAGTTGTTCACAGTGCATGGTTCAACCTGTGTTAGCACCAGGAAGCAGAATGTTAACCTAACCAAGTTTAGCTATTTTGTGCACACTAAAATGATTTTGTAAAGTGAACCGCTGGGTAAAAAGACAGTGTGAAAAAAGGTAGTCTGAAAGATTTACATGGATTTCTTTTTTCTCTGCAGTCTCCTCTTAGTGAAGCAGCTGTAGCTTGGATTTCATTGTGTGACCTTGACACTTACAGTCAAGCCCTTCAGGTAACTGCTAGATTTGGCAAGGTTAAAAGGTAAGTGAAATTTTAAACATTAAAGCTTTAAGACATTAGAAACCTCTGTATTTAGGAGGCATTGTTATTAATATTATGTATTAAAACATCTGACATTGCAAAGGGAGGGGCTTTTTGTAATCTGTTCCAAACTGTATTGCTTTAATTTGTTTCTGGTAGTTTCTAAGTTGTAAGTTAAGAAAAAAACCACACACACACCTATAGAAAGGAAATAGAGAAGTGGAATTGCAAACAGATTCTTCTCTCTATGACTTGTCATCATTAAAACAAGAATTCAAGTTTTCAAGTCTACTAGATGTGACAGGAGGACAAATTAAATACGGGGTGCTCTGTATAATGCTAAGGAACCTGCTTCATATGTGGATTTACAAATAAGGCAAATGTAATTCTTTGTTTTTTTTTTATTTGGGGTGTTTTTTTCTAAAGCAGAAAAGGGAGACTGGCCAACCTTAATTGAAGTAATCAAGTGAAATGGAAGAGGTTAAATAAGCACAAGGCTGACAGAGCTGTCATTTCAGGGCTTGGTCATTTACGTGATGCTAAATATCCTTTGTGAAATAAGGCTCAGTAAAACCAGTGACATCAAATATCCTGATTTTGCTAGGCAGATTGGAGAAAGAATAGCTACATAATCAGTCTTTTAGAACAAACATAATACGTAAAAGGCTTACTTAACACATTAATATAAATCAAGGGGAATTAAATGAATGTTATATAAATCAGTATTTCTTTTATCTCTCAGAGAGCCATTTTTCATCCTTTACATATTTGTGGGTCAGATACTGCCTCAAGGAGAAAGAAAATTTATGAATAATTTAAAAATCAACATTTTTGCTTCTGATGAGAGCCGTAAAAAGACCTTTTAGAGCTAGTTATATACAACATATTCCAAGGAGTATTGTTTATTAAAATAAGACTTTTCTCTTGTACTGTGGTCCCCAGTACAAGAAAGACATGGGCTTATTAGAAACTGTCAAGAAGAGAACCATGAAAATTATCAGAGGGCTGGAGCATCTCTCCTATGAAGAAAGGCTGAGAGAGTTGGGGTGGTTCAGCCTGGAGAATAAAAGCTTTAAGAGGGAACTTATTGCAGCCTTGTAGTGTGAGAAAGGTGGAGAAAGACTTTTTACCAAGGCCTGTAATAAGACAAGGGGTAATGATTTATTGAGAGAGGGTAGGTTTAGATTGTTGTGGTTTCTGGTGTTTTTTGGTTTTTTTTTGTGATGAGTGTGGTGGGATAGTGAAACAGGTTTTCCAGAGCACCTGTGGATGCCCTGTCCCTGGAAGTGTTCAAGGTCAGGTTGGATGGGGCTTTGAGCAGCCTGATCTAGTGAAAGATGTCCCTGCCTATAGCAGGTAGGTTGGACTAGATGACATCTGAAGGTCCCTTCCAACCCACACCATTCATTCTATGATTCTGTTCTGTGTCTGTGTGTTTGAAAACACTTGAAAAACATTCCTTATCTTTATACAGAATTCCCAAATCCTCCTGACAGAAACTGTTCCCTTGATTATGCAAAAAATGTTCAATGACTCATAAAACCAAAAAAGTTTTAAAAATACTGTTCTAAACTATGTAAGCTACTGTTTACAAAATATTTTATCACTTTGTTTTGAAGCAAATGTATTTTCCCGAAATGCTATATCAACATTATACTTACCTGTTGATCTGCTATTATTCTTCTGATTGACTTTGCTATGCCATTAATGAAATCTGGCTTGAATGTCTTTTTCCACTAGCACACAGTGATACTAGAGATCTGTTTTAATCTTTTTACTTTCCTGTTAACTTTTCTTCTAGAATTATCCTAATTTCAGATCTGCTTAAATCTTTTCTATAGATGTTTTCTGTATTCACATGGAAAACCAATATCAATTCATAACACCAGTAAAATCAATTATTGAAAACTTTGGTTTTCTCAGGAATGTAGTATCAGTCTTGTCATGAGTTCAAACTGTGTCATTCATGTGTTGCCTCTTCTGACATTCAGCTGACCTGCCAATATACTTACATATTGTGTTAAAATAAGACACCTTGTCAATATTACAGAAACATGCAAATCTGTAGAACAAATAACTCTAGAAATACAATGCATCCATACTGAGAAATCACAGTGTGAAAAATGTTGCTAAGTGGATCTTCTAATAACTGTTACCTTAACAAGAATTTTAACATTTTCTACTGGTGGTTTCATTTGTAATTCTATCTGAAGAAAAATAGGAACTGGATACTTCAGTGGAACAAAGTGAATTGTTACACAAGGTCCATATTCACTTAGTCTATTAGAGGTATCAGTATTAAAAATTAACACACAGTTCTCTGTCAAACTGTAATATACTTTGCAGAAACAGAGTTCATACTTATCTTGGAAGTTTAGGGAATGTGACCGAACATGCTTCTGTCTGAATCTCATAAGCAGAGTAAAAATTATCATAATCAAAACTACAACCTAGAATAATAAAAGTAGTGATTGTGCATTAATATTAGTGTCAAGAAATTGATAGTGGAGAAGTCTCTGGACTAAAAAAAATATTACCCTTACTGAACCAAGCTGTTAGGAAATCCCTACCATAGACCTCGTATTATGACAATGATGGCTTTTTCATCCAGATTACTGTCAATTAATTATTGCACTATACTTTTATATCTTTTTGAAGCACATGTTCATAGCTCCTGTCAAAACTGAGCCTAGAAGCTGATAAGACTCTTACATCATTATGTCCATTTATGCTTCAGATACTTAGAACAAGTGAAAACTTTAAAAGTAATTTATTGGATGAAGAAAAGGTAAGGATTACTTAGGAACCAAGCATTCATTTAGTATTAATAGGTATTATCATAATTTATTCAACTTTTCTGGCAACCAATATAGGTAATTTTTTTACGAGGTGATGGAGACACATTTCTGGTCTGTATTTCTTTTCCAAAACCTTTGCTGCCCATTAGTACTAACTTATTCTTCAAATAAAATGGTTTTCAAATGGATTCTTAATAGTTTTATTTAAATTATTTTTCTTCAATAGTTGAATTAAATAAGTTTTTGTTAGTAATTTTCTGACATGCAGTTTTTTCTAGGCCATTTAGTTTCACTTACACTTCACTTACTATTAGTTTATGAATAAAAAAGTGTTATTATTATTCAACAGAAAACACAATTTTCCTGAAATAATTGTTAATATAGGAATATTTTGGCAATATCAGTCTTGTACTTATATGTCAGAAACACAATACATACTGAAAAGTGTGGTGAATGTTTCTATTCAGTCTTTGTGCATGACAAAAATGGTGACACTCTCTCTAGTGACACCAAGAAACATGACAAGTCTTTATTCTCTGTACATTCAAATTATGCTGTTTTCCTAGTCTCTCACTGTACATGATCTGCTTTATCTATCTGCTGGTATTGTATTTCACTGCATTTTGAATAAAATAACATTATCTGATGCAATCGTAAATTCATCTTTTTTTTTTGGAGTTAATTTCTTAACAAAGTGGATTTGGCATATGAAATCACTTTGTGGTTTCTATTTTCATAAGCTTATATGTAGTTGCTAATAAAATCACCAACACCTTTATCTATGTAATATTGCATACACCAGAGAGAAAGATATACATAGTGAAAATGTGCAACATATTTTATTTGATTTGTTATAAACTCTGATGCATTTCAGGAGGTGAAAATATTGTTTCTTGATGTTTTTCAGGAATAAATCCTTTATATCTGATTAAAATGCAGATGAGTATCATAAACTATTATAATTTGAAAGGGTTGATCTCCTGAAGCAATCTTCTTCCATCTGCTTCAGGTGTAAAGCTTGGAGGGAATTTGTTACAATTACTGAATGCAGTTTGGGTGAAGATGCAATCTCCCAGCCTGAAAGTCCCTATGTGAATGAAAACCATTTTAGTACTTCTGACATTTCTGCTATTTCAAAAAATCCTGCAACTTCATAATAAAACCATTTTTAGTTATAAGAAATTATTGAATTGCTAGTGAAAATCTGCATGAGAACAAATGGAAAATCTAAATGATTCTGAGGTTAGGTTCTAATCTCATATTTCAAATCTTAAAATACTGATAATGCTAATTCAGTAATTTTTAGTTCTTAGGTGGTTTAGTTAATTCATAAGAAGAGAGATAATAATCCAGCAGTCATTTTAAGTGGCTTAAAGTCTTTTATTTCTCTGTGATTTGCAGATATTCTCTAGATTTTATCGACTGCTGGCTAGGATCTTGTGTTATAAAATTGCATTGCAAGACTTATTTACAGAAGGGAAAGGATCCCAAACTTTTTTTTCTCTAAACATTGTTGTTTTGTTGTAAGGATATAAAAGTAGCTTGTAGAGACTTAATCTCATTAGAACAATCAAAAAAATGTGAACTTTAGCATACCTATACTTATAATTTAGCAGAGGGACACAGATTTCTTGCAGTAAAGTTCACTAACCAAAAAAGGTTAGGATGTGAAGAGTTATATTACTAAAAGTGTGAGAGAGAAAGGGAGATGTTATCAAAAAGATCATTTCCTATTTAACAAAAGTTGACTAAACAGACCAACATTTACTTTTTTAAAAAAAATATTTTTTAATTATTTGGTAGGATGAATAAGAAAACTGCCCTTTTAGTAAAATACTGCACACAGTTTCTGCAATACAAATAGTCTGCTTTGAAATCTGGTATAGAATGCAGGGAGCAGCAGTGGTTTGACATTGAGAAATTAAGTTCAGTTATTTAGTGGCAGGAAACTGTACTCAATGAGCAAGGAAAAATATATCTAACAGTCACCTTGCAAAGAAGAGTATTACTCTGTAAAATGGTTGCCTGTCAACAGGAGCTTTCTTTAACAACTTTTGTAATTGAAAAAAGTCATTGACTATTCCATTCACTCTCTTTTTAGTTTATTTTTTGATAGCTTGAATGTTGTTGTATTGTAAACTGATTTCCCAAAAGTGTTCTTTTTCATAGAGCATCTGTATAAATCCAAATCTGCAAGATTTTTTTTTTTCTTATGATCCCTGGAGTTACATGGTCATGCTTATGTCCTGAGCAAGAACTCTACATGCTAGAGCACTACACCCTTGAACACTAGAGTGTTGTATCTTAGGCTGCTGGACTGAAGAGATAACTATAATGTGGAAGAACTGAAAGTAGATACAGACAGTAAGAGAAACATTCTTAAGAGTGAAAGAAATTAAAGATCATATAAACTTGATTTTTCAGAGCATATTGCCTAGTGAGTAAGTGTACTTATGATAGGTACTTTTATTACAGATAATAACTAAAAACTAATGCCACTCCAAGAGGAGAATACACCAAGGGAAAACATTGATGTAGAAGAAAAAGCAAAGATCTTGAAAGTATGTTATGATTAAGTTTTTTTCTACTTAAAAAAGATAGGGAATAGGGTAGGGCTGTTAATTTCTGGGACTATGAGGAAATAATCTGATCTTCCTATCCTTTAACTATTACCTGTGAATGCAAATTGGCAGTGGTTGTACTATTAAGTTAATGGCTGACACTATGTGATAGAAATTACAAAGAGAGAGTGAAATATAATAGATAAATTGTAACTGAATAATTTCTGATATATTAGAAAGACTATAGCCTAAATAAAGCTAAATTTACCAAATTCTGAATATGCTAAAATAACTGCTCTCATAATTGGCTAATAGCAATCTGTTCATCTTTCTAGTCTGAACAAGAAATAATGTCTCTTCAGTTTGCATCTTGACAACTATCTCAAATTTTGCTTCCTTGCTCTGTCTTTTAATGTATTTTTTATTTTTAATATTCTGTGACTGTTACTATTGGTTGTATACTCTCAGGTCCTGTAAATCAGACTAGAATTTTGTGGAACTGTTTCCTGGTTCATTGTGTGGAGTTGCACAAAGATGGAAGAAATGAAGACGTTATCGCTCCTCTTAGGAAAGAAGTGACTTGCAATCATAAGGTGCTTCTTGCCTACTGAGGAGATGGGAGCTTTCCTGGCAGTGCATTAGAGACGTTTCAAAATATGCAATAAGAAAATGTTTTATTATCTCTTAGCAAAGAAAATGCCCCATAAGAAGGCTACAATATTTTTATATTTTCTCTTGGTTTTTTTCTCTTCTTATCACTGACAACAGTTGCAGATTAGATGCCTCTAAAAGTAACAATATAATAAGTGTTCTAAAATGCTTCTTTGTTTCTTGATTTCAATATAAAATTTCCATTAATATGAAGTGTAAAAACAACCTATACACACACACATACACACATATATGTATATGTGTATATATATATAAATTAAAAATACCTGATTGCAGAGCAGTGATATAGCTGAGCAAATCTAACAGCTCACTGGAGATACCAGTCCTTTTTCCTTAATTCCTTTTGTATTCTCAGCAGTATATTACTTCTAGCTCTATTGCACCATAATGTACTCATCTGACCCCTTAATTAATTAATTCAGCCTAGTAAGCTTAGATCTTACAATAGGCAAAAGAAAAAAAAAAAAAAAAGAAGAAAAAAATATTCCTGCATACTCACATCTCAGAGGGTTCGTTCTAATGCCAGAAGTGAGGAGGCAACCACAAGGCAAGAGTGGGAGAGGGAGAAGGAAAATGGAATGGGAAAGAAGTGAGGATTTTTTGCAACAAATATTAGTAAGAAACATTTTTACACTGGAATACACCGTAAATAAGTTTTCTTCTTGCCAACCATCAAAACATTGTTTGCTTCAAGGTTTAATTAAGTGGCCTTTAGCTTTCCTGAAACTTCAGCCATTCTAGAATTCTATGAATACCTGTATTTTTGCAGTTCTATACCATGACTGTTGCTCAAGTCAGGATTTCTTTTTTTTTTTTTTTTTAAGAATAAATTTTAAATTAACTTTGTTTCTTATTTTCTAGTAATTAATACATTTCTTCAGGTGCTATGGGAATATGCTATTAGTTTAGAATAGCAAATAATATATTCACTAAGACTCTACATTAGTTGAAATTCCTGTTTTGCACAATAATTATACCATTGTTTTGTTGACTTGAATGTTTATTGCGAAGTCTAAAAATATTAACTAGTTATTATATAATCATTTTTTACTTCATAGTTCTTCAGGTGGGTTCATGGTATTCCTTTCTATTTTATCAAGATACCTTGGTGGAATTTATGGAGGAGATATTAATTGTGAAATATACTGTGTGAGCAAATAAGACATTCAAGAGGTTTAGATGTCTATAATTGTATGTTTCTCTAATTCACTAAAAACAAAGATCACCACCAGCACCACCATCATCATCACTTGTCCACAGTGATTTCAAAGTTCTTGAAGGCATGGCAGCAGGGGATTTCTCATTATTATTTTAATTTAAACAGAAATTACTTGTTCAATAGTAACACTTACTTAGTAAGGTATTACTAATTTCTAAGCAATTTCAGTTTCTGAAATCTGTTCATGCTTAGCTGTGAAAAGGGCAAAAAGATTTTATGCAGAAATAGATTATTGAAATCTGCATACATTTTCAATAGCTGATAAAACTGATTCCTACTTGATGAATTTTAATTAATAAAGTATGTTTTAGAAATGCATTTTAGCAGTAGAAAAACTATAGCAGAAAAACAGTACTAGATTTTAAAGAACGTTTATATTGAAATATGTGTAAAATTTTCAGTGTACTTTCCCTGATGGGAGAATTTTCTTCTGAAGTAATTGAACCTCTTAGTTTAGAAATGTCACCTTATATTTAAAACAGTAAAGCTTAGTAATGTGACATGGAAATGGGGCTTCCAAATGACTTGACATTTGAACTTGGAACATTTCATTTTGATCAAAGCATGGAAAAAAACTTCCTAAATTTAGAAGAAAAAAATAAATAAAACCCACCCTTCTCCAATGAATCAACCAACCAACCAAAAAAAACCCTAAAACAAGACAAAAAGGCCCAGCACAAAATGCGTGAAAAGAACTTGAGCTCCAGAACCCACAAAACTTGTACTTTGACCAAAGCCCAACAACTGGCTAAGCTTGATGAGTGGTGATTGACAGGTTGTCTTAAAGACAATGGTGGCCATTTTCTGATGGTAACTGTACTGTAGTTGTTTCTGCCCTCATTCAAATGTATTTACAGCAAACTATCTAGTAACTGTCAAACTGTAAAGGAGCACATATATTTTGCAAACACTCTAACATTTTAAAATTACAAGAATATTTTGTCTGGGACAGCTTCTGTGCCACTCTCTAAAGTTTTAAAGTGATGAGCTATTTGGAATGTCTCTGAAATAAGAACCAGCTCACATTTCCACACCAAAAGAGAACAGCTCTCAAAGATGCTTTAGGAGCTGGTATAACAGTTTCCCATCTAAGGCCAGTATTAGTTGTACTAATTAGATGTCAGGAATATCCCAGTTTTTCCTAACCTGTTCTTAGGAACTGACTGTTAGAATGCTTCAACATCCTTGCTCTTGGCACTTTTTTTCATTTTCTGAACTTTTTAAATCCAGCATATTAGTTCTTGTTCTATTAATCTCAGTTATAGAGAAGGATAATTTTCCTTTTTCCTTGGCCTATGATGTGTTCAAAAACCTTTTTATTTCCTTTCAGTTTTCCACTGAGGGTAAACTACTTGAGGTTTTCATGACAGAATATGTAGGTGAAAGCTTTACTAATTCCAGTTACTTTTCTCTAACCTCTTTCCATTTTGTTCACACTTTTTTAGACAGCAGTTCCCAAAACTAGTCTTAATGTCCTAAGGATGGTTCTTTCAGTCATGGCCGGAGTCAGGTATTGGCTTTACATGTTTTCCTGGTTTTTTTCCCCCTCTTCATACACCTCTAGATCACCTTCAGAAATCACTGAAGACGAACAAGTCATTTGCCAGCCTCTATTTATGCATTTGATTGTTTCTGCACTAGGTGTAGAGGTACTCTTACATAATTTGTGTGTAAATGCATACACCTCTAATAAAAAGCGTTCTGTTGTTCTGGAACAGTTCTGCAATTTGTCAAGGTAATTGTGATTTCTGATTTTGTCCTAGAGCATGCTTATTATCTTGTAATTTTTTTCAGTTGTCTGGAAAGGGAAATTTCTTATTTTCATTATCAATTATATATGAAAATATTGAACAGAGCTAGATCCACAACAAACCTTTGTAGAGTTCTGCTTGACACAGCAACCACTTCAAGAGGGTTCTTATCAATGTGTGTCATGCCAGCAAGATCTACCTGACAAAAGCACCAGGAATATCACTGTGTTTAACCTAATTCTCATGTTTTTCCACCATCTTCTCACCAGTAAGAGTTTTCTGTAAGGGAGATTTGTCTTGCAGAATTAGAGTCCTGGAATCTCCAGTGCAACACTGTTCATGTGGCTGTTTGGGGGACTGAGCATGATGATCTTGCTTGATGTCCTAAAGTCCTAAAGTCTTAAAAAGAAATGGTTATGTTCTGGTGTAAATTTAAAATTTAGACTATAAATAAACATGGCATTTACTAGTTCTCTACTGCTAACTAACAGTGTGGTGCAGAAGTGTTGCCAAGGAAAATTGCAGCTTTTTGTTTTATTTTATTGTTTTGGTTTTTTTGTTTTGTGGGTTGTTTTTTGTTTGTTTGTTTGTTTTTAAATATTCTGTTGCCTTCCCTTAATTCAATCTCATCCCATGGAAATTGGTAGGTTTAACCCTGTTAATGAAACCTCATTAGTTTTTGCTTCTTCTGAAATTATCTGAGTTCTTGGTTATAAAGCTAACAAAAAATCCTCATGGTTTTTTCTTGGTAACTGGTTAGATTTTAGGAAGAAAAGCAAGCAAATACTGGATGAAGGGAGAAAGGATAATGTTTTCAGCTACTGAATGAGAGCGGTAAAGAATTACTCATATTTCAGTTACAATACATCTACCTCTAAAATTTATTCTGACTTTCAAAGGACATGTTTTTATTCCATTGTTTTAAAATGAAACAGTATTTGTTTCTCCTTACCAGTAGTTTTGTGTATTTAGAGAAAGAATAATACTGCTATCAAGTATGCTAAAGCAATCTTGTTTTCAAAAGGCACTATCATATACTTGAGACCTGCATAAATGAAATCTCATTCTTAAGTCATCTTTTACAATACATTGTAAATGGTTTGTCTATCTGAAGTTGTAGAATAATACAAAAATAGGGAATTCTGGTGATGATTAGGCTTTTATCCTTTTATCACTCAAACAGATTTAGATAATGAAAAATTTATGCTTCATTAGCTTACAATTTAAAGCACTCTTTCCTTCTTCCTTTTTCTCCACATGAAAGAAGACCATTTACTAAGGTTTCAAGTGTAGACACCTTTAATATAGAACACAATTTAATATTTTAACACAATAAATGTCATGTTCTAAATTAACTAATTGTTAAAAAAAAAAACACCAAAACTTCCAACTTGTATAAGCTGCAAATTAGAATCCAGCAAAAGCAAAATGGTAGGGTTATACAGTGAAAAGGTAGAACCTGGGCAGGGAAAGTTTATTTCATATTCTTACACCTTAACATAGAAGGTCAGCTTGAACTCTGTGAATGTGCATTCTTATAAGATCTATGAATAAAAACATTCAATAGGAAAGGAAAGCTGCTTCTAATTGAGTAATTAAGTGACTATAATATAGTTTTTAATAAAGTGTTATTACTTTGTACTAGATGGAAAAAAGGTTTCATGAAACATTTTAAAAAAAATATAATGAAAGGTAGCTTTAATGCTTTATACAGTTTTAGGTCTTTAATATGTATTTGTTCTGCCACATGAATTAATATCATGTGCTGATTTATGACATGAGTAGTCTGTCAAATAATATAAGAAAACCCTTAATAGCTTTTCTTCCTATTTTATGTTGTGTATTTAAATTAAATTCAATTTAGGTTTTGTGAAACATCCTGGATTCAGAAGCCTAGCAATAAAATTTTGAAACATCACAGAATAAGGTTTCTATAGATAAAATTCTTTATATTGATCATTATTTCATTTAAATTAGAAAAGTGTGCGTAACTCACTACAAACAGCACAGTGAGAGTTCTCTGCATTTTAATCTTGAAACATGACTGATTAAACAAAATAAGAAATTTATCAAGCAAAATCCTGAAGTTTTGCATGATAATGGTGTTATGTTATCCAGTAAAATTTTGACTATTTTTAATGCATTAAAGTTTATATTGCTTTAGATTACCTCATTATATTATACTATTCACAGAATCACAGAGTGCTTGAGGTTGGAAGGGACCTCTGGAGGTCATCTGGTCCAACCGCCCAGCTCAAGTGGGGCCACCTCGAGGTGGGTGCCCAGGAACATGTCCAGATGTGTTTTCTAATATCTCTAAGCAGGAAGACTTCACAACATTCCTGGGCAGCCTGTTACAGTGCTCAGTCACCCTCACATTAAATGTTTCCTGATGTTTGGATGGAATCTCTTGTGTTCCAGTTTGTGCCAAGTGCCTCTGATTCTGTCACTGGGCACCACTGAAAAGAGCCTGGTTTTGTCCTCTCCACACCATATTCTTTAGGTATTCATATATACCAGTAAGATTTCTCCTTAGCCTTGCCTTGTCCAGGCTGAACAGTCTTAGCTCTCTAAACCTTTCCTCATAGTAGAGGTGCTCCAGTCCATTCATGTAAAAGAATATAGAATTAAACTCCACCAATCAGAAAAAAAGGATGTATCATATGTACAAATTCAGGATCTATAAAATCTTACATGTAGAATGTAAGTTTCTTAAATATATATAAATATTTCTTTGAAGCTTCTTTGTCCACCTTTTCTTTCCTTAAAGATCTGATTTCTGATATTTATATCATACTTGAAAATATCTAAAATATTCTTTATAGCACTTAAGTATATTTTTTTCAAGACTGAAAGTAGAGAATAAGCAAAAAATGCTCAATTTGTGCTCATTAAAACTGGATAGTCTTTGAAGAATGATCACAAATAATTGAGACAGTAAGAGAAAAGTCATCTAATTGATGATAAAGGTAATTTACAGATCAATATATTTGTTCTTTAGCATAACACCCCAGCCTACTGAAAAATCAGAGGTTTGCAAAATCTCAACTCCTTAATCAAATTATCTAAAAGGCAAGATGATTTAACTGAACTTTGCCAGTTCAACTGTTTATAAGGCTGTGTAAAAATACTTTATTAAATCTTCTAGGCCAAACCCCCCAAGCCCTTATTTTCTGGAAGCTTCATTTCTCCCTTAAAGAAGAAAAAGACAGAAGAAGAGAGAAAGAAGAAAAAAAAAAAAAAAAAAGAAAAGACGACAACTTCAATATTTTTCTATACATATTAAAATTTCCCTTCCCAAGTAATAAATTACCTTTGGTTGCTGAATATTTTAAATAAAAGAAGCACTCATCAATATTTCTTTTTGTCTTCTAGCCTTTGGGTTAATCTACAATTCCCTGAAATTCTATTTGATCACCAAAAAGAAATATGAAAAATTGGCACAGTGTGATTTAAACCTGTTTTATTATGTTTCCAGGATTCTCTTTCCTTGACACAATCCCAATAAAAGCATCATTCATTTCATAAATCCTTCTTGTATGTCACTTTCTTCTCCAATATACGTATATAGCTTTCTACATTTATAATTATTTCTACATTTATGTATATACATTATATATATAAAAATATATACTATATAACAATTATATATGCAGAGAAAACACTATCATTTACATATTCTGATAATGCTTGCTTTTAATAGGAGATGTTTTACCAAGATATATTAATTATTGTTTTATATTATTTAATTCCTAACTATATAATGAACATCATGGGTTATAGTACATGGCAGAATGTGTAGTTTTCACATAAACATTGCACAACATATTAACTCAGATAAAATTCCTCACATACTTTAGCCACAACTTAGTACATTTATTACTGTCTAAACTACCTGGTCTTGGGGCTAAGGACTACTTTATAATAGGCTTAGCACAAACATACAAAATACAAAGCTATTGCTAAAAATGTAATCATTTCATACAAAATATTTCTTTATAGTCTGTGTGAGAGTTCATACGCACCAGAAAGGGAAAGTATTGTAAAAGTCTTGAGTGTCAACATCACATATAATTGCCAGATCAGACAAAAGCCATTCAGCCTACACTCACAACATACTGAGATATAAGAACCTGTTATTATAGTATCACATTGTGTTTATGCAATTACCAGATGTACCAAGGATTTGCTGTGGAATTAATACTACAGTGTGAAATCTTTCCTTGATACATTGAGATTGTATCTTTATTTCAGAGTATCTTGAATTATAAATGCAAATTTAGATCAAAACACAAACCCAAAACTGTTTGCGTTGGCTTAAAGAAAAGAAACTGTAGCATTATGTTTGCTTTCAGAATTACTTAAAAAAAAAAAAGTAACATGGAAATACCAACTTTTTTCCATGTGACACTAGAGGAATATAAAGTGGAACACTAAAGGATGCTGCTAAAGAACAGAAAAATTTGTATTTTCACAATTGTACCATAAGAACTTTTTAGTCTGGTAGATATATGTAGATATAGATAGATAGATGGATAGATGTAGGTGTCGATGTAGATATAGATGGAGATGGACACTTATTTAGATATTTTAGATGAAAATTTGTTCAAGAAGATACCTCATGTTCTTTTCTTTCCCCCTCCCAAGATCAGTGATAATAAGAGGATAATCCTTGTTAATAATTTCTTTTTTGTTGTTCAAGTATTACAAAGACAATATGTATTTTTAAATTTCGATAGTCTAGTTAGATAACTCACTTGTAAAAATAAAACAATGAAAGCAATAAAAATATGATTCAAGATATATTTTTCCCTGTGCATGAAACCTCACTGTAGATAAATGGAAGGCTACGATGATAGCAGAGTATACAGACTAAATGTTTAATGAGGAATTTCAAATAACTTCAGGATTTGTCAAGAGGCACTGATATTCTTCTTATGCCCTTTAAAAAATGGCAATAATGGCATCATATAGATGTAGATACAGCACCACCCAACCACAAAGGGACACCATTGTGACTTCCTTTTCCAGCTTCACAAGCATTTGAAAGGGAGAATGTAACTGGTGGTGTAATTTCTTAAAATAGAGGTAGTCTACCTTCCAGTTGCTTTTCCAGCTTAAATCCTACAATCAGTCATGGTGACACTATGAGTTGAGGAGGGTAGCTATCCTTCAAGACCAAGAATCCCTGCCCTTTCTGGAGTGGCTGCTGAAGGACAGTAAAAGTCTTCAGGGCATTCCAGCTGGAACCTGGAAACTGTATATGGATATTTATTTCTTTCCTCACATAAAGAGGTTTTAAAATCACAGGCTTTAGAGTTCTTATTTGCAAGATGAGGCACAACTACAATGCATAATTAGTAGGACTTGCTGACAGACATGCATAAATTCTTAATCCTGTATACAGTAATTGAGGGGGGTAAACCATGAACACTTACAGACAATAATCAGAATGTACAAGTATAATACTAGATACTGGGCTTTAATTTTATTAATTTTCATTGACCAAAAGCAATAACATTGGACAAGAATTTGAGTTATCATAGACTGCATGCAGTAGAGGGACTGTCAAAAAAGGTTAAGCACAGCACAATTTAGGACCCATACTTTAGTTGTATTACTGCTTATTTTGCTCCAGATAAACTTTCTCATGTAGCTAATGAGTAAAAATATTCTTGACAGTGAAGAATTTTTTTTCAGTGAAATCTGGTAGAAGCCTATGAGTTTCTCTAAGCACTGAGGAGTTATGGTGTTCAGGCTTTTGGCAGGAACTCTTTAACTACATCCCCAGTCCAAGGAGAATGATGAAATTTCTCATGAACTGGAATTTTTACCTGCAACCATCCCCCTTATATACCAATGGCAAATTAGGCTGTCTATATAGATGAAGACATTTGCAGTCCAGCTGGATCACTACAATGTGCCAGTATGTTCCTGGTTCACTAATGACCCTGAAAAGCATTTCACAAAATGGAAACTATACATATACAAATACATACATATATATAGTTTACACATATATATGTATACACACTGTGAAACAATTATTTCCAATATGAACTTTAAGGCACGTTAAAAACCCCTTAACATATACATACATATAAACCATAAATATATATTAGGTGTATTTATATCTTTGAAATATAAGTGTGAAAATATACACATATATAATCAGAGTAAATGTTAACACATAGTAAGCAGATGCCTTGAAGAACCTGTAGTTTAGATACCTTAAAGTAAACCTATCTCACAACTTTAGCTGGAGTTTCTGTAACATTTTTGTTTTCTTCTTTTCCTTCTTTCTATTAACATGCCATTAAGACTGAGAATGCCTAAGTAATCCAATATGCTCGTTAGTGTGTATTTTGTTGCCACTTCATGTAACAGGGAAGGCATTTCCACACAAAAGCAGCCTCATAAAAGTGCTTCTGGCTGTGGAATAAAATGCTTTGAAAAAATAATGTATAAGCAGTTAACTAGGAGAAATTAATAACCTGAAGATAAAAGAAAAAAACACGATGAAAAAAAAAAGATGCATCTGATTATACACAGACTGACAATCAATGAAGGCATTCTAATAATGAAAATCCTTACATCAATGCATTGAGAGATTTAAAATCAATTCATCAAAAAAGTCTAACTTCTTATCAAGCATTAAACAAGAGTGTTCAGTGAAATGTCAAAAAAAAAAAAAAAAGATGCAAGAGATTGCCTTGTGTATGGATTTCAGCTAACACAAAATTTACAGCTTCAGAGACAAGTTACTAGAAGAAAGAAAACAAGTTTCTGGTATAAAAGTCACATCATCACTTTCCAGATAGCCATGGAATAATCTATGTGTGAAGAACTGCCCAAATATCAATAAAAAAAGCATTGTCTTCTGTGCAAATTGTACTGCTATCTGCAAGCTCTGGATCATATTTAAAGTAAGAAAATAAACCTTTTATGTAGATCAGCTACAGGAGAAGGAAAAGAAAAATGAGTATGATTTACTTTCAGAGACTGGGTTTCAGGGGAATCCAGATGAAACTGAAAATTCTTTTAAAATACACCCTCAAATATCCTTTCAGTCTCATATTTGTCTATCTACTTCAATGATCTTAGAAGCCTTGAAGTGAAGAACTGAGGGATATCCAAGATCTTCCTTATTATAGCTTTTCAATGTAAGTTTTTCATATGTTTTTATTCTTTTGCTTTCTGTTAGGTTAGATTATCTTTACAGAATTATGTGAATTCCTGAACAAATTTTATTATATGTCTATTGCTAGTTTTCTCTCTGAAAATCCTTGTTTTTCATTATTTTATTAGTAGGGAAGTCTCCTGATACCATTGCCATCACCTCACTGGCTTATAAGTAACATTAAAATTGTAATCATTGACTTCACTAAGCTAGAAAAATGAAAAATAATGCAGCACCAGACAGACAGATTTTCTGGAACAGTGTAGTATAATAAAATGTAAATTTTTTCTCAAGGTTGTATATTGCAATGAAAAGGAAATTATGCCTTTTCCAGTTGAAGCTTGCAAAAATGGAATGAATATAGCCATGCATTCAGAGAAATGCTCAATAAAACAACAATGAAAAGGAACTATAGAGCTCCTTCGAAAATTTGTCCAGAGAGATTGGAAGCATCTCAAGTTTTCTCACATAAAAAGTGATCAAAACTTTTAAAGTAAAATACACATTTTCACCCAAACTTTTATGTATACATATTGTATGTAGGCTGTTATCTATACTCATATACAGTGTTTGCTTGGGGGAAACATGAATTTAGAGATGAAAAGCATTAATTAATACCTATGAATGTCTTATGCAAAACTTACATCAAGGGTCCAGAGAAGCAAGCACTAAATCCTAAATTCTGTGTGGAAAGTAGAAAATGTCAGTGTGGAGTTTCTGTTCACCTTTCATGTGATTCTTTTTGATGCATCAGAAAATGAGAACAAATTTAAACCATAGCAAACTGGAAGCAAAAAAGGGTAGTAGACTTGTATCTAGAGGAAAATTCATCACTGTACTACTGTGTATAAGCATAAAATATAAGTCTGCTGAGTAACCAAGGCCTTATCACAAGATCAGTATTTTTTTCTCCATCCAGAGACAATGTTAAAAATGAAGAACAGACTTGTTTTTAGAAACACCATGCAGATGCACTAGTGTTATCAATTAGAAAACATTTTTTTTGATTTACATTTAAATAAAAGGCAGTGATGAAGAATAAATGACTGATTATATTTAAAAATATTATCCATATTACAAAACCCAGGCTAATAACTTAAAAATATTTTCTACTTTGAAAAATATCAAAACCCTTCCTACATCTAACAGTGGGAATTCAAGTAGCAGAAATGAGAGGTACTAAGTCAGAGAACTAGAGAAAAGAGCAAGAAAATATCCCATATGTTAGACTACATGAAACAGTTTCAGAGTTCTGTAACAAAACTAATGGACTTCTGAAAGGAAAAAGAAACTGTTTCCTAAAATATTCTTCCTTGTTTACTTGGCAGCTTACCGTGAAGCTCAGCTATTTCACCTGTTTGCTGTCACTGAGATGAACATTCAAATAATTTTTTTCAGTTAAGATGCACATAACCTGAAATATTGGAATGACCTACAACTCTGGAAGTTTCAGTGAGATTTCATTTGAAATGCAGATGTTCTCATTTCACTACCCCTTTATTATTTTGGCATAGAAGTAAATAGGAGCAAGGGAAAACTGTGAATTCCATCAAGGCATTTCATTAAAACTGAGGAAACTGAAATGTTCCCAAACATCACTTAAATTTTCATATCTATTTGGAACAGATATGATACCTTTCTTCATCTTTTGGGGGAAGAAAACACATTTCACTTCCATTGGAATTTATTTTATCTTATGGTACCAGCATATCCACTGTTTCCCCGACTCCTGAATGGCTGAATGCTGCTCATGTCCTCGGCTTCTATCCATCATTTTGTCTTCCACTCATTCTAGCAGTCAGTCAGCTGTTTCATACCTTTTCATTTATATTCTGCATGCTCTTCACCATTCAAATTTGTACAGTTGCTGTGCTGTGGAATTAGTGTTATCAATGTAGCTGTACTACTTTAAAAGTTACTACCAGTAAAGCAAAAGGAAGAATTATAAATTATGGACAACATCAAAGCACACACAAAAGAATTAATCTTTTCTGGTTTCACTGTCAAATATAGGTCTCAAAAATGTCCTTGACAAAGCTACAGACCCATCTGTGAATACCACTGATACTGAAATATGTACTCTTCCTTTCAAACTAGTTTAGTAGAAAAATACTTCACTTATCCAAGTCTCCCCATTCCTGGTCATTACCTGGCCACAAAGTAACAGTATTATTAATACAATAAATGAATGTATATTCTGTCTCAACAGTTACTCAGAGTTTTGTTTTTTGTTTTTTTTTTTTTTTAAATAGTTGAATGGCATTAATAATCTCAAAAATAAGAAGATGCTTATTACATTAATTATTTATTTTCCCATCCAGACCACTGCATATGAAATTATAACATATATTCTGTAGTCTTTTGTATATATGTGTAACATTAAAATGAGCATGTGCAGAACAGTGCATAAGTTGATTCAAAATCACAAGGCCTCTGAAAAATAAGTTACAAGTAGTGCTGCTTATATGATACCTGTAAAATTAGGTATGTCTAAGTTTAAAGATTGCAAGGCCAGAATTTTGAAAAAAATGAAGTAAAAATCAATCAGTTGAAGTCATGATCTTCAATCTCCTTTTTTTCTAAGGACAATTAAGTGTGAAATCTTTGGGAACATTTTGGAAATAGTTCTGTGGTCATAGTCTACAGGTAAACTAAGAGTGAAAAAGAAAAGGATCACTTTCAGAGTTTATAATAGTGACTGGGGATGTGCAACACCCACATTAAAACTTTTCCTTTGTTTTATTCAAAGTGATAAATGTTGTGGCTTGTGACCCAGAACGTATACCACGTCTCTTATTTCTCCCCTAGTAGATTGAATTTCTGTTGCAATCCCCGGCAGATTATCCTTGCCAAAATTAATCAGCCCATCTAGGTTACTTCTGATATATATGAAAACAATTGATTACATGTTTCTTTCTTGAGACCCAAATACAGAATTCATCACAACAGCTCAAGATGACCAATTATCCCACAGATACAATAAAAAGTTGAAAAATAGACTTTCTAGATCAATTCCCACTGAAGGTAAACTTTTCAGACTGTACTCTTTTCTCAGCTCTGGTACCTGTCTTGGAAGAATATTTTTATTTAACCTGGGTGCTATCGACATCTGTTCTGAGAAAAGAGTACAGTCTGAGAGTTCTGAGAAAGAAAATATTCCAAATAATTCTGGTATAAACTACAAAGAAAAATATTACCTCCTGACAGAAAAATAATGATTAAAATAGTCTTGTACATAAGCATGATGACTACTAAGTAGTTTTTTGCATTTACTGTTTTAACACATGATTTTATCCTGTCTTCTTGTCCCAAAGCATCCACACATTTCTGGATTTCTTTTGTGAAAAAAGCATGGAAAAGACTACTTATTACCCCGGGGGGGGAAGGGGGGGGGGGAATTGGGGGGGGGGGGGGCAGGAGAGGGGAAGGAAGGAAAGGAAGACATTGATCATTTCTATTTTTCCCTCCTCTCTCTTTTCTTTCTTTCTTTCTTTTAAAATTATGAATCTTCCTCACTCTCCTCACATCAATAATCTCGATTTACTTAATTTAGAGTCAGAGAAAAAATATTTCTCACTTTCAAATTTAAACTTCTGTTTCCGCGGTTTTCAGCCTCCCACTGACACAGCATGGTATATTTCTTTCACAGCAGACACCCAGATTTTGTGCTTCTGGCTATGTAGTATGGAACCTGATGACGTGTTTGTTTTGCTTTGGCTCTATTTAACCCATTATTCTTACATGCAAATTAACCAATGATATATGAAGAGAGATTTAACCACAACAGTACTACTCCCTGGTTAAAAATGTTTTAATATTATTTATAAGATTAGCATGTTAAGAATTTATTTTTGCATGTATCGCTCTCTGTAAGAGATGTGTCAGGAAGATTTGTCTCTTAATAAGCACAAAGAGAATACATATTGATTTTATTAATCATTTGGATAATTAAAGTGTATTAACAGATATTTCATTGGGAGACTACATTATGAATACTCTCCAGCTATTCTCTTTCCCTCTCTCAGTCTAGCTCTCCTAGTTTAGCTACACTAAATGAATAATATTTTCAGAAAATAATAGCTCCCAGATAAGCCTCCCATCTAGGTAGACAGAGGTTTTGTTTTTTGCAGTCGCACTTAGGTGACCAATATCTTACTGTACAGCCCAACAGCAGTATCTGAGTCACCACAAGGTATTAAAAACAAAACAAAGCAAAAAAAAAACCCCAAAACAATAAAAAAGCAATAAAAAAATCATTTGATAAATAAAACATATATATTATTAATGTCAATACAAGTCTATAATAAGTCGTCACAACTGTTAATGGAAGCTTCAAAACTAAGAACTTGGCCCCACAAATGTCATCAGCAGAAAGAGAAGTACCATTGCCTCCGTTTAACAAACTATAGAGGGACAGAGAAATTAAGAAGTTGTCCATTACTAAATTACAGACATGTAGACAAACTGAGAAATCACTGAGGAACCTCACCTATAAAATCCTCCTTTGCAATACATCTATGACTTTTGACACTGTCTCCCATAAGATCGCAACAGAGAAGCTGATGAAGTTTGGGCAGGATGAACAGATAGCAAGGTGGATTGAAAACTGGCTGAATGGCTGTGCTCAGAGGGTGGTGACCAGTAACACAACATCTAGTTGGCAGCCAGTAACTAGCCTGTCTGGCCAGTAACTGACCCCCACAGGTCAGTACTGGGTCCAATCCAGTTCAACGTCTCCATTAATGACCTGCATGATGGGGCAGAATGTATTTTCAGCAGTTGCAGACAACACCAAACTGGGAGCAGTGACTGATACACCAGAAGGTCATGCTGCTATCCAGAGACACCTTGACAGGCTAGAGAAATGGGCTGACAGAAAACTCATGAAAGGCAATTTCAACAAGGGGATGTAGAAAGTCCTGCACCTGGGGAGAAGCAACCCCATGTACCAGTCTATTCTGGGAATCAATAAGCTGGAAAAAAGGTTTGCAGAAGAGGACCTGAGGGTCCTAGTGGTCACCAGCTTGACCATGAGCCAGTAATATGTCCTTGCCACAAAGAAAGCTAACAGTAGCTTGGACTGCAGAATACTGTTAGGAAGAGTGTTGCCAGCACGTCAAGGGAGAGGTTCCCTTCCCTCTATTCAGCACTGGTGAAGCCACATCTGGAGTACTGTGGCCAGTTCTAAGTTCCCCAGTACAAAAGACATATGTAGATACTAGAGAGAGTCCAACAAAGGGGCACTAAGATGATTAAGGGACTGGAGCATCTCTCCTATGAAGAAAGACCTAGAAAGGTGGGACGGTTTAGTCTTGAGAAGGCTCAAGAAAGATCTTGCTAAGTGTCTGAATATCTGAGAGAAGGGTGTAAAGAAGACAAGAGTGACAGGACAGGACACAAACAAACACTTGAGGTTCATCCTGCATATCAGGAAACACTTTTTTACTGTGAGGGCAACTGACAGAGGTTGCACTAGCAGTTGTGGAGCATCCTTCCTGTCAAAAAAAATGTCAGGACATAGTCCTGGGCAACTGGCTGTAGATGGCCATGCTTGAGCAGGGGTGTTAGAGCCAGTGCACCCAGAAGTCCCTTCCAACCTCAACCAGCCTGTGATTCTGTGATTTTGTGATTCTGTTTCCAGCAATTTTTACTAAGTATTCTGCTACAGAATTACTTGGTTTAGAGAAAAAGGACTTAATGTTCAGATTCTCCTTTATCAGTCTTTACAAGTACAAGGAAATAATATTTATGACCAATGTTCTTTTCTCAATACTTTCATGTAGTGTTTGTTACAACTCTTGCTGTGATATAACAGGACTGATTAATTTGCCCATTGTCTTTTTGCTGTTCTTTACTTCCCATTTATTCACTTTGAAAATACACCACCTCTGGCATTTCACTTTCTTTAAAAGGTGTCTTGCAAAAGGCAAAAAGATACCCCAAAACTGCAAGTAGTCAATGATATGCTAGTGATACCATCTGCACCTGATGAAGGGTTTACATTTGATCTAACTTAAACCAATCCATCATTACCCATATTACCTCTTTAGTTTTCATAACATTTTTAATGCTTATAGTTCAGCAATGTAAAGAAAAAAAAAAGGAAAAATTTTGGTCTTCATGTGGTATGTGTGATGTACATCAATTTATACTATGGCAGATTTTGGAGTATGAATGATCCACCAAAAGGAGTGTGGGGTGATTCAGCAAAAGCTGATTCCAAACTATTTGAAGTCCATATCTATTTTGTGCTACACAGAGCAAAAGACATCCATAATCTAATGTGATGCATGCTTTGGTTATCTCTTTTGTTATTTTTTGTGATTTATACTAAAACCAAATGTCCAAAAGATTTTTCATCTGTTTGATAATAAGGTGGGATCTGAACTGCTGTGTTTACAGGTTAAAAAAAACGCTAAACAATTTTTTACTTTTTTTTTTATGCTTCTGGCCATAGCTCATAATACAGAAGGGAATATTTTGGGGACCTATGGAAAACAAAAAGGTAGCTGAAAATACCAATGCATACCATCCTCTCTTGTATTAAGACATTGATCTACTTAGTTGCCTGCACACTGAGAAACTGCTTTACAAGACTGTAACTTGAAATAGTGTTTACTGGGAGAGTTTTTCCATAACCTTTTGACATTTCACGTTTTTTACAAGCTGCAGCATAAATTTTTGCTTACCATTCCCCTTTATTTCCAATGCATTATTAATGCCAGAATATTGCAACCTTTTCTGTCCCTGTAGAAGAAACAAAAAAATACTGTGGCTTCATAAGTAAATAAATCAATATCTATTCTCTGAAAATAAAATGCAGTATCTATGAAAATTTAGAATTCTCACCTAATAGGATCTATTTTTTCTTTAACTGATTCTTGCCACTATGAATGACTGTTGATGATTCCTTTATTAAAATAAAGACATTATTTTAGCAACTAAGAAATTATATGAAAGAAGTTAATGATAGATGGGTTTGCAAGAAAATGCACTAACCTGAAGTGGAATATTCACAAAGGATTTGTTTATGTATGTATTTGCATTTCTTGATGCCTTAATACTAACTTCAGTGGAAAGCTTCCAAAGGATTAATTGCTTGCTTTTGCACAGGTTCTTTATTTATCATCATTAACAGTCTTGTTTGAAAGATATTTTTCCTGGTGTAATGTTTCATTTACTGAAATTCTTTTTCTGGCAAGCTGACAAAAGTAGTATATTAGATGTTATGCTGTCTAATTACGTGGCTTGATTTTAGCAATCATTTCCAATTTGTTGGTCTCAAGACACAGGAGGATAGAGGAGTAGAATACTGTAGATCAAATCTTACAACTCTTCCCACCAGAGCTATATCTAAGATAGAATAAAACTGTTGGGAGAATGTATTTAGCACAAAACTTGTGCTGAAAATAATTAAGTCATTGGAGAGATTTTCTAGATTGCCCAGGGTGAGGAGGAAATCATTAAAGAAATGAAAATTCCACAGAATGTTTGCTTTGAATAATAATAGTACAATGTCATAAATTCTAATCTACTCTTAACTGCCACTGAGGGCAATTGTACTGGTCAAAAGTAGATTATTATATTTAGATTATTCTACAGAGTATATTTTTCACTAATTTTTATAACAAGATTTCAGTGTAAGTAGTAGCAACAATACATTAAGATAGAGCCCGAAATCAGTATGCAAAACACAGTACACTTTTTTTTTCTTACAAGATATGAACGCTAATAGTTTCTTTTATGTATGGTGAAAATATTAACTTAATTATTAAATCGGCCTACCATTTTAATAAACTTCTCATTTTGTAATTTATTAAAATTGCTACCACATTTAAATGCTTTTGAGGATGTCATAACAAAAAGATTAAATTTTAATGTGTTTTTTGTAGATACTAATTATGTCAATGAAAGATTCTTAATAGGAGTTTTTCTAGTGTGGAGACCAACAAATTCAGTAAAAAATAATTAAAGGTAAATTGAAACATCAGTTGCACTATTGTCTTTTCAGGTTTTTAAATTGGAAAAAAATATGATTTGATATTTTCACAAAAAGTTACAATTTAAATAGAATTTAGTGAAAAATTTAAGCCAGTTATTTTTTTTTCAAAGAGCAGAAGACTAAGCTTCCTCTGTATTGGTTTATTATGGTTTTATTTCTAGCCTTCAGAAACTAGTACATAAGGTAAACGATGTGATGGTAGCTCAAGTTGTCAGTCTTGTAAGTACTTCTGTTCACTCCGATCACATCTACACACTTTATGGTAGCACAACTGTTTCCAAAAGTCTGTTTCTGATTAATCTATTCAATTTACCCAAGAGTGGGTTGATCAGAATTTTTCAAATTCCTCTCTTCACTTGAATCACGGCTACTTTTGCTAAAAGGAGAAGGGGGAACTTTTTATGTCTGAAAGCAAGCTCTGAGGAGAGACAAGAACTATTTAAAGTAAAAGGCAATACTATCATAGGAAAAAGAACCAGCTACACATTTGGAAGGAAACAGGCAAATTCCTCAGAGAACCAGCATTCTCAAAAATCCTTCAAAAATCATGACTAAAGGCAGCATACTCACTAAGCTTAGCAAGGCAGCAACTGTATGGTAATTTCAAGAGGATGGCTATAGTAAGTCAAAACAATCTCATTTTCTCCTCTTTACAATATGTGTATTCTGAGAAAATTATAATACATTCTAGTTATGTGATGATACTTATGCAGACTTCATATAGAGCACCACAGAATGATTTGGGTTGGAAAAGACTTTCAAAGATCATATACTCCAACCCACCTGCTTGGCAAGAACATCTTCCACTAGATCAGGTTGCACAAAGCCCTGTCCAACATGACCTTGAACACCTCCAGGGATGAGGCATCCACAATTTCTCTGGGAAACCTCTTCCACTGTCCTAGCACTCTCATCATAAATATTTCCTTCCTTATGTCCAATGTAGACCTGTCTTCTTTCAGTTTAAAACCACTGCTCCTTTTCCCACTGTTGTAGTCAGAGTCCAACTCAGTCAGCCCCACACAAGGCACCAATTGTTGCAGCACAAACAAACTAGTAGGCTGCAACAAGGCTTTACCATTGGTCAGATTCTACTGTCTGTGCTGTGTCTCCTTCCTCTAAAGATCAGACCACACTGCTCCTCCTCCACCCAACCCTCTCTCCCACCATCCTCAGGGCTATGTAACTACTTAGCAGGAATGAGCTACAGATGCACATCATCCATGTCAATTAACCCACTGCCTCTGAGGCAAGGCCACAGCTGCATCCCATCAATGCTAATCAACCCACTGCCTTCATTCCTCTACATCCCACCACTACAGGCCTTGGTAGAAAGTGAGATCTACCTTTCTTATAAGCCCCCTTTATACACCAAATGGCTTTAATAAGGTCTCCATGAAGCCTTCTTTTCTCCAGTCTGAACAGCTCCAACTCTCTCAGCCTTTCTCCATAGGAGAGGTGTTCCAGCCCCCTGACCATTTTTGTAGACCTCCCTTTGACCTTCTCTAATAGATCCATGTCTTTCTTGTACTGGGGATCTCATAACTGGATGCAGTACACCAGATGGGCTCTCACGAGAACAGAGAAGTGGAACAGTCACTTCCTTTGACCTGCTAGCTGTGCTGCTTTTTATACAGCCCAGGATATGATTGGCTTTCTGGGCTGCAATCACACATTGCTGGCTCGTGTCCAATTTTGGTTGGACATCATCCACCAGTATCCACAAGTTCTTCTCTGCAGGTCTGCTCTCAATCTATTCATCCCCTTGTCAGTACTGATATTGGGGATTACCCTGACCCAGGTGCAGCACCTTGTATGTGGCCTTATAGAACTTCATAAGGTTCAAATAGGCCCATTTTTCAAACCTGTCAAGGTTCCTCTGGCTGACATCTCTTCCTTCAAGCCTATCAGCTGCACTTCTCAGCTTGGTGTCATCCACAAACTTGCTGAGGGTGTACTGAATCCCGCTATCTATGTCATTAATGAAGTTAATTAAACAGTATTGGTCCTTGTATAGACCCTTGAGGGACAACACTCACTACTGGTTTCCATTTGGACATTAAGCCATTGGCTATAACTGTTTGGATGTTGCCATCCAGTCAATTTCTTATCCATCTAACAGTCCATCCATTAAATGCATCTCTCCAATTTAGAGGCAAGAATGCTGTGGAAAAACCATACCATAAGCCTTACAGAAAGAAGTCCAGGTAGATGATGTCAGTTACTTTTCCCTTGTCCACTGATGCAGTCACTCTATTGTAGAAAGCCACTAGATTAGAAGTCAGGCATGATTTTCCCTTGGTGAAACCATATTGGCTGTTTCTAATCACCTGCCCATCTTCCATATGCTCCACATGTCTGAATGTTATAAAGCATAGTAAATTATATCAATCAGTAAAATCTTGATGTTCACAACATAATAAAAAAGAGGAAACGTATTAATAAAACCAAACCAAAACAAACCACCAAACTTTTGTAGATCTTTTTGGCTACTTCTCACTTGGTAGATCAGTGTCATGTCCTCTTTGTCAGTGAGAGAGTCTCACCGTTATTATATATCCTTGTTCTGTTTCTCCCTATAAGTCATTGTTTTTCCAGGACTTCCTACTCTTGTCTAGTCTCAGTTTTCAGAGAACCTGTTTCATGACTCTGTCATTCTTGTTGCATTGCCTACTTAAAAAGATATAATAAAAAATACACAGGATATAAGATGAAAATATGCAACAAATTTACTGAGTAAGTCCCTGACATAGTCTGTCCTCTCCCAGAAATTAATGGCTTAGAAACACCATGAGCCACAAGCAGCCCCTCTCTTTTAAGCAGCCTGTAACAGATTTCTTTCCCATTTGTTTGTCTATTTGATTTCTCAGCCCCTCTGAATTTAGGACACTCAGAGCCCAGGAACTTCTCCAGCTTACTAATATGGTCTGTGATAAAGTTCCCCCTCCCATCACCTCAGTGCCTGCCACCACATTGTGTAACAGCCACGTAACATCACTCCTCTTTCCCAGCCGGCTAGAGCGGCACATCTGTACCCCTCCACACTTTCCTCTTTTCCAACCCAAAAGCTCCAGTTGCTGAGCTGATGTGCCTACAGAGTCCTTTTCCCTCCCTTATCACCCTGATTGTCCTCCTTTTTGCGGTTTCCAGACATGTGTTATGCTTTTGAGTGGAGGCTGGTCAGAAAATACAATACATATCACCTTCCACGTGTTGCTGCAACCTGTTGAGCGCTGCTCATGTTTATGTTGGAAAAGAAGCTGTAACTCCAAGATGTCTATTTTGGAGTGGAAAAAAAAACATTCCTAAGCCTGGCACCTCACAACTGAGGCTGGTGGCATGTATATATTATTATACTGGAGCTGACAGTCACTGCTCTTTCCCCAGACCAGTCACTGCTGCAGAGTCCTCCTGCATCTCTTTACGGGTGGCTACTGTTGCCATCCACCACATTTTTGTCACCACACCCTAGTAAGTTTGGCTCATTCACCTCCTTTTCCAGTTCACCAGTTCAGGGCACAGAACAGGTCACCATTCACCTCTCACTGTGAGGAACCCTCAACATTTATTCCTTGCTTTTGTTTCCAAAGCAGTAACCCCTCACTAGCCCAGGGAAGGACCTTCCCCTCTATTTCATCGTATCTTGATTTCTTTAAGACCCTGAGAATCATGTACAAAGCCATGTTGAAATCTAGCTAGATTTTGAGCAAATAACCCATGCTGAATGTCTGCAAAACAGAACTTTTTTAGGTTTGTGGAGAATGACTTTTGCCTGCCAAAGCTGTATTAGCTTTTCTTTTTTCTTCCTTTTTTAAGATTTTTTTCTGATCTGTGGTTTGTTTTTCTCCCACCCCCCCTCCCCCTCCCCTTTCCCCATTACAGTTTTTTGTATTTGTCTTCTGTATATAGCAGAATTCTACCCTAGTGTTTCCTTAATCATTCTGGGAACACCTCCTAAAACTTGTAGTCGTGTCTTTTGTTTGTTTTCAAGAGTTGGATTAGATTTCAGCTATGTTGTTGAGATTTATTTTGTGTGTTATTTCAGCAGACCAGACCTCCTTTTTGCTGTTGTTTGTTCATGTTTTTTTCTAGATGGAATATGTTTTCTCCAGAATAACAATTTAATAACCTTAATATCCTTATATCAGCCTAGACTGAAATTATTTTACACCTTAAAAATAATTATCTTTCTAATTATTCACATTGTTTCATTTGTGAGATTAAACACTACTGCAGGAGGTAGCAGGGAGAGAGAGCGCTATTACAAAGCTACTGCAGTAACTTTTATATATATATCTATCTGTTGCTGGAAGCTGCTGGACTTGAGATCCTGTAACATTCTGAACCCTGTCCTGCACACAAGACAGGCCTAAGTCATGAGCTGTGTGTTGCCTTTTCAACTGTCTGACCAAATCGCCTGGGAAGCAGTCAATATTTAGGTATAATCTTTTCTTAATACACAGGATTGTTCTTGTAATGACATAGCTAATCTAACATTATAAACTCACTAGCCAATTGTCTCAGAACCAGATTTTCAGGTTTACTTTTTTTGGTTTTCCCCCCAGCAAACTTCCACCATTGTGTTTAAATAAATATATGTTTGAGCATTTTTTTTATATTTATTGTCATACATCCCATTTAAATGGGACTTTATGGAGACTACTTTTTATTGGTTTTATATGAAATTTGGGAACATATGTTTTGTTTTTATTATAACCAGCAAGTTCTATTGCTGCTCCATTCTGTTTAGATGGAGACCATCTATCCCATATTCATGTTTCATATTCCTAACACATCTAAATTCTTTATTCGTACAGTATTTGAACTATCCTCTGACCCACTGTCTGCCTTTAATGTCCCATATGTCCTGCAATTATTTCTGATAATGCTACTATAGATAACCTTTTCTATAAACTGTCACCTAAATTCTTATAAATTTGTCCACAGGATTTCTCTTGTTTCTTCTAAGATATCTCTATGATAGCTAGAAGACTGAGATCATGAAAGCACTAACTACATTCCTTCTATTCAGATTTTTTGTTTACTAATGTAATTTTTTAACTGTTTCATTTAATAAAACTATTAATACTTTAAAACTTACAAAGCTCCTTAAACGTTAACATTTCTACCTCACTGGGCTTTTATATTGATAACTTTGTTTTAGGCTTCTGACTTGTACTTCACACCCAAATTAATAATAGCAGTAAATATTGCATGCCATCTTCATGTTCTGACTTGATAAAGAATTTTCTTGTTTAGTTTCACAGCTGATTCAATTCAGTTGTTTCATAACTGATTCAGATTTTTTGTCTAGAATGAAACAACAGTTTCAAACATGCTTTAATCTGGATGCACTTATATTTTGGCTGTATCTTGTTGTTACAAAATGGTTGCTTGAAGGTTTTGGCATGAAAAATGTGCACTGAAAGATTAAGCTTCTTCTTCAAAGCATGTTTCAGTGATATTAATGTAATCCCTTATTTTGCTACTTTACAGGCATCTAAAACATAACATCTTCCAATCTCCCTTTTCCCTTTGTAATGATGTACACTGTAGACCATCTCCTGATTATAGCATGTCCCTGGCAGACAATTTTCTTCCTCTGAATCACTTTAGGCATTTTCTATAGGTATGGAGTATTTCACCTTCTCCGCACTGACAAATCTTTGTGAAATCTGTTAATATTTAAGTGTCTGAGTTACAGATATGCACATCTCCAAGAGTGGGAAACTTATTTATTGGCTGTAATTCACATTTAGCTCAAGCTAAATTAAGATAACAGGTATATAAGAGTACTTATGACATCAAAATATGTGATAAGGTGAGATATTTATAAAAGACATGAAAAGTTGGAGGAAAAACACTCCATCTATTTACACTTGATTTAAATCTGTAAGGTCTCTTACTCTCTTGAAGCCAACTAATTTATGATAAATGTGTTTCTGACACACATCTTATCAGGGATCCAGTCTTTCTATGTATCCCCTGTCTCAGATGATACCAGATACACTTTTCTCCTACAGGAGGAAGTAATTATTCACATCTTACCTTCTTCTTAGTGTCCTCTAAAAGGAAGTTGGAGATATAATTTTACACCTTACAGCTATCCTAGTGTATTTATTTTCTCCCCCAAACACATTTGCTTCTAAATCTTTTGGGAGAAAAAACTGTGTCAAGACACAATTAAGTCTTGTTTCATGCTTTTAGGTATATATATATGTATATAAATGTTTATTTGTCAGAAGAGATTTCAGCTTCTGGTCTTGATTTGAGTTTAACTTTTTTTTCACTAATCAGGGGGCTCTTTATAAACAACTCATGCTGTACCTGTCAGTGTAAAGTATCTACATTACTGTATTTTATATGTATCTGTACATTAAGTGCATTTTTAACAAATTTCTAAATGGTTTTGATATAGGTAGGCTATTTATGCAGACTACATAATAAAATCAACACTTGGGCATTTGGCTATCCTGAGCCATATATAGTATCTCTGTATTTAAGAAGCACTGAAGTAGAAAACTCGCTAAGTTCCTGGAAAAAAATTTTAAATAGGTGCTTTGAAAAGACATCTAGTCATTGTCAAAGTCTAAGGTAATAGTTTTTCCTTGCATTCTTTTCATGGTATGACTGTTGTCTGTTTATATCTGACTTTTACAAAATCAGAGACACACAAACAGAATCTAAAAATGTAGTAACCTTACACTTTGGATGTGTTAGAATGTCAAAATACATACCTAGCCAAAATGTGAGAAAACTGATTCTTCTAAACTTTTACATTCAGAATTAAACCTTTTAAAAACCACCACTTCAAAATAAAAAATCCATTACTCTTTTAGATTTTAAAGGTGTAAGTATCAAAAATGGACTTTAGACATGCATTTCCCTAGACTTCTTAGTACACATATTAGTTTCTGCTGAAAAACGGAACTTCTCTTTATTTTTGGGTCAGCAGTGACATTTCCTGTAAAGATCTTTCTCTTCAAACATACAGAATCATAGGATCATTTAGGTTGGAAAAGACCTTTAGATCATCATGTTCAACCATTAACCCAGGACTGCCAATTTCACCACTAAACTACATCCCTAAGCCACACATCTATGCATTTTTTAAACACTTCCAGGGATGGTGACTCCACCACCTCTGGAGGCAGCCTGTTGCAATGATTGACCACCCTTTCAGTGAAGAAATTTTTCCTAATAATGAACCTAAATCACCCAAATATGAAAGAATCATCTGACTTTCTATTTTTATATTTTGAAATTTCTATTTTCTGTAATGACAATGAGTTCAGGTGTTATTGTAAAATTGTTCTACCATGAGTGACTGGACAAAATGTAATAGATATTATTTAACTAGGTCTTTCAGACTTCTGTGGAGGATATCATATTTAGAATTTCTGTGAGAGCATCACACCTGTTTGACACCAGTATTGTATCACTGAGGATCTTAGAATGCCAAAGACTAGCCTGGATATAACACAGCTTTAAGTGAATTATCACAGCCAAAAATGATTAGGTCATATAGATCGATAAAATGCTGCTACTCCTTTTGTATAACATTGCAGTGCATTCTTAGCAGGAATAATCTTATTCCAAACAGCATAGTGCAGGTGAGATGCCTTCTGTATACTAAGCTCACTGACAACCCAGCCGCACTGTATACTGTATCCTCTAACCTTTGGGTAACCTTTCATTTTTCTGCCTCTGATATTTTGTAGGTAATATTTAAAATAATTCATTACAAATAGTGGCAACACTACACACAGAATGTTACATCCAAATTTTTTTACATGCAAACATAAATAACCTTGTCATCTTTGTGTGTTGGGGAAAAAATGACAAGATAAGCTGACTGTTTCATCAGAAATTTAGACAGAAATATCTTTTGGAAATTGCATATTTAATAAATATGTAAATAAAATATCATTGTGCTTCTAAGATAAATCTTCAAGCATTCTTCTTATAGATATCTTCGTGAAAGAGTGAAGGGTAATTTGGCAAATCTGAGAACTGAAGGCATCATTTTGTTTAAATCTCTGCATGTTCTTTAATTCCAAAAGCTGTTTAAATTTTCAGTCTTCTTTCAGAAACTCACATACCAAAATTCTCTGATTTATTCTCATATGCTGTTCTCATTTGTCCTGAAATACAGAAGATGTTACTACATGCAGCAATAACCTCTTTCTTAGGTAGCTGCATAACAGTAAAGCTCCTGGGTGGAGGTCAGCCAGGCTTGAGCAAGCACCACTCCTCGTGTGCACCCTCAGCGTTCTGTGAACTCATCTGTTTTTCTCTTCAGAAACAACACCTGGACAGCAGCATGAACACAGTTCAAGCTGACAAAGAAAAAGCTTTGCAAGGGTCTCCTCAGAAAATAAAAAGATTTTGCAAGGCAATGGAAATACTTTTTAAATTTTTTTTCTCTCTTATAATTTAGTCCCCTCAGCCTTACTGTGGCCATTCTAATAAGGTTCTATGAGAGGTGACATGTCTGTTGTCTTCTGAGAGAAATTATTGTTTGATCATCTCTAAAAAACACTTATGGCAGTTGCTACACAAACCAGTCTGAGCTCCAGTGACTCCAGAACTACTTGTGTTGAGACTAATGCTTGGAAGTGCTTTGTAAAGAAGAAAGTGACTAGAACAAACACTTTTGCCATCCTCTACTGGGACGATAACACCTACTGCAGAAATCAGAAAATGTATCTGGCTTCTTCTGTATCTTTCAATGGTTCTTTTATACCATTGCATTAAAAGACTGGGGAGTTCAAAAAACTGTTATTAAGATGCTGGACCATGAAAAAAAAAAATACATTTTAGAAACGTCTGCTTCCTACTTAATGTTCCTGGTATTAACCAGAATTCTTTCCTCTCTCTTCAATGACTATGTTATTTTTTTTTGATACTCTTTACACCATCTACAAACTCATAGCCTCTGTGGAGACATAAATAGGGTAATTTACTGTGTTTCTGACAGCAGTCTTGCACTTCATACAACAATGAGGCTTAAGAAATGTCCAAACGATGTAGAAACCCACTGAATGGCTTTCCTTTGGGGTTAAGCTTCCCTTTGGCATTAAAGAGTGTATATTTTGAAAACTGTTGTAACTGAGTCTTTACCACAGTGTGGAAGGGTGGTAAAGAAATAAATTAGTTTAAATCTCAATTAGGATTATTTTTCCCGCTGATAGCTGGGCAACAGAATATTTTTATTTCTTAATTGAATTATTCAACTCAATTATTATTAAAAGAAGATGATCATGGAACTTTATGGTACCATTCTTGAACAGTTCAAGCCCTACAGCATTTAGTTTCCAAATTCTGACCCTGAAGTGATTCTTTAAGAGAGAAAAAAATCTTCACAAAACCAAACAGAACAGAAATTTCAAGCTCAAGAAATCTGAAGCTATTGAAGTACTATTGATGTTTTACAAAATGTTGATATAACTTGCCATATGAATACATTTGCCAGTCTTGCCAAAATCTGCATTTGGCATATATATAGTAAAATCTTTGCATGAAAGACATTTTAAAATAATAACAAAATAAACATAGTAATATTTCCCCAAAACTTAAGCAAATTTCTCCCCCTAAGTAACAGTTTAAATTAAAAAGTCATATTCCTTATGGATGTCTTATTTATTTGTGGATTTTTTTTTTCATAAGCTGTTTACAAAGTTTGGGTTTGTCTTTATGTAAGAGAAAGAAGCAAATTTGGAATCAAGTTGTTTAAGCATTCCTCTTTAAGGCAATAAAATGATTATTAGTGGGGTTACAGTGATAGCTAGATCACTACAAATGACTAAAAGTCATCTACATTGGTGGGCTAAAATATCTATGTAACATGATATAACTGTTCTCATATGGTAGTATAGGTTTATTTTTACAGTTAACATATGCTTAATAAAGAGTATTACAGAACAGGTTATTTAGAGAGATTGTTTAGTGTCTGTTAGAAGGTAAAGCAAGGGGTTAACTTTTGCTCTTTTCTGGGCAATTCTACGCAGTGTATGCAACAGCACTTCACATTCAGCCAATCTGCCCGCGTAAGTAGGATGTCTGCGAACAGGCCAAAAACCTCTGTTCTCCTGCAATGCAGCTCATCAAAAGAAGATTGTTTTTTGCAAAATGTGCTTGACCATATGTGCATGTTGCCTCTTAATGAGTGTAGAAATGATCAAAAAATATTCCATTCTTTTTACCAATTCTCCTGCAAATTATCATGATTGTGTAATAAGGTATATTTTTATTTGGTTCTTCTAAAGAAAAAAGTTGTATTGAAATAAGACTGTATTTTAAATGCTTGTTTGTAAGTTTGTGCATAAGGAGTTACCACACAGTTTTTCATATTATATGCTTTTCGTAGAATAGAATACATTTTTAGTAGAAACATTGTTATCTTAATGAAATAAAGGATTTATTACAAAACTAAGCAATTTTAAAACATTCACAAGGAAATACACATGAAGAGCCCTAAACAGTAGTACTATGATTAGTCTTAATGGATGGTTGTGGTTAATGACATAATTTCCAGTATTTAGTCTTGTGAATTTTTCTTGCTATTTCAGACATTTTTAATGGTAACTCTTGAGATCAGAAGACAACATTAAAGTGTATATACTTTCTTTTATTAAAGTGCATATACTTTTAAAATATAAATAGCTAGTGATATGACAGATCAGTTGAAGGAGCTGTGAAAATCTTTTTATCACTTCACTATCTATGCTACTTGAAAATATCTGAAATGCAATTATTTAGAGCTAGTGTTAGCTAAATGACTACCTGAAGCTAGTAAGGCAAAGTATTTTCTTGAAACAGGTAAGAAAGACTTGAAGAAATACCAAATTACCCTTCACCTGACATTTCCAAGTATAAATTATGAGGATCTTGGCAATCTTGCGGTTATCTTATTCTGTTTCTATAATAACATCAAGAAAGCAAAACTTGCACTGAGATATACCCCAAGGCAGGTATCTTTCCTTGATGGAATCCTGCTCTGTGCTGGTATATGAAAGCTGTTGTGGAAGGTTCAGCTAAAGAATATAAAGTAGATAGCTATTCTATTTGTATGTAGGTGTAAATGTAAATGTAGATTTAGATGTCCTTCTCAGTTTAACACCAAAGATGTTTGGTGTACACCACTGACACAGTTATATTTTTATTTCAGCCATTTAAACAAATGAGGAAAGATTTACTGTTAACAGATAGAAAATGGAACAGAAAGCAATGCACAGCTGTAGTTAACCATTTTTTTTTCAAGAAGGAACATAATTTTTGGGCTTCACCTGGGGTCTTAGCTATGATATTTCAAAGCTTTGAGCATCAGTATCTTGCTTTGATTGACCTAAAAGGAAGTTGTTCAGTATCTCAGAAAATTCATCATGACTACCCCCTACCAGGTATAACTATTAGCAATCTTCAATTTTAACACTGTACTTCCAACACATATTCTACTTCTTTTATTTCACTCTCTTATTGAAAGTTTTCTTTTGTCTTAGATTGGATCCAGTCTATTCAGTGAAACTAATGTGAATAATTTAAATGCACTAAATTAATCTCTGTTACACTAATGTCTTGTAGTGAAGGATATTTGAAAAGAAAGAATTTGCTGTTCTTATGACTTCTTTTTACTGATTGAATTTGTAATTAAATATGAAAAATTTGCAAGTAAGAAAATCCCTGTAACTTCAGCTTGTGGCACTGTTACTGGAAGGCTAATAAAGTGATATTGCAAAGGCATATGTTTTATTAATGAGGTAATTTTTTTCTGGGTTGTTTTTGGTTTTGTCTGAAGAACAGAAATCATCTTGAAGGAAGGACACTGTAACTGTGAATTCTGTATTGATTTCCTTTTTGTATAGTAGGAAAGAAAAGTTTTAAATTTTAGAAATTTTCATTAAGCTTTAAGAGATACCAAAGCCCTTCACTGGGTGGCCAAGAACATGAGTTTAATTTGCAGTCTTAATTTTGACTATCTTTGGTGTGTATGACAGGATTGCCTACTACTCTTCTTGTGCCATGGTTCAAAAAAGGCAAAATAATTTCTTTGGGGTTTTCTTCCCATCTTGTTTCTTCTAATGTGAGTATATTTTGTTTTGAGAAACATTCACACTAAAATAGCCCTAGAATATGATAAAATAGGATTAAAAATAGAATATAACTTAAAAAAATACAGAAATCCATGAGCAGAATACTGACATAGGTGCATATGTGACCAAGTGTCTTTGAACATATAGTCTACAAAATTTTAGAAATATATCTGATCTTTTCATAGCTTGCTGGGGAGACATAAGCATAACATGTTCTTAAGAACACATCTGTGTTTTGCAAAAGCCTCTTACAGTCCATTAAAGTTTTTGTTCTTTTCCATCATCTGGCTTGCAGTAGGCAGCAGAGTGCACATTACTGTTTGATGAGGTCATCTTTTGAATGAAGTACAGCTACATGTTCCTTCTATAAACGTATTTGAATTAGCTTTATCCTCTGAAAAGGATCCACAGAAAAGGTTCATTCCTAAATACTGCACAAAAAAATCTACTATCTATACATGGTTCATACATATTCTAGTACATTTTTTTCTGTTTATTTCATTACTTTGCGATGACCTGAAGAGATTTATGTGTTACCGAACAACTTTAATCAAATCTTGAAATGTCATTTCTCTGTGAGAGGGGGTACTTAAGGAAGGCAAAGTGGAAATTCATACTTTTTAAATATTGTAATATGTAGTCTGAGCTTCCCTGTTTTTATTTTATACACCTGACACTCACGTAGTATGAGTTATAGTGGTTACACTGCTTACAGAACAGCTGTACTGGATTATGTCATCTGATATGGGTCAATGACATTTTATTTTATTTTTGCTGTCATGCACCACATTACATTAGAATGCTAAATGTCTTTAGGCCAAGTAAAGTGCCCTAAGCAAAATAAATATCTACTTTATCTGTCAGCTTCATTTCATGCTTATTATTTTTTGTTTCTGCCTCTTTTAACATTGTTGATCACTTGCCTTTCCTGGAGATCCACTTCTCTGAGACAGTTTCTGACATTTTTTCTAATTCTGACCTTTTCTTCACTGATATCTTCAGTGCTTCACAATTTCTATCAGTAAAATTGTGCTTCTTCCTCTGTTTTTTCAAATTTTTTCTCTTCACTGAATTTGTGTTACACAAATAAATGGTTTTCTGCCAGTGACACACTGATTCCTGATCCCACTTAATCTCTTTTTGTTTCCCTCTCTCTCCTCAAAGAGCCTATCTAAAACTGTGTTTTAGTATCCTACCATTAGAATTTTTCTGACTATTCACATTGAAAAAACCCTCCTGTATTATCTCATTCAAAAACATTATAGAAAGTGTATTATAATATCCTTGTACTTCTTAGTACTAAAATAAAGCATATGTTTGGAATTATTGTGACCGATAAAAATCTGAGATCTCACTGTAATCTTATCCTGGTGAAGCTTCCTTGATTCCTGATGGATTGAGTTTCTAAAAATAAAATAACATGATAGCACAGCAGCCTATAATACTATTCCTGTGGAAGTCCAAAGCAACATCTAACACAAACCAATAGATGCCTCTGAAGAGTTAATAAACTTTAGGAAGACATGTTTGCAGCTTTCAAGAAATTCTTATCCCTGTGCTCTGATCTGGCAAAAGACTCACCCAGAAAACCTCACAGAATAGATGGCTCAGCCACTTTTACAGTCTTTTTTTTTTTTTTCCTGTTTAGACTGACCTTCAAAATGTGTAGCTCACACCTTGTAAAACATGTGTTTATATAATCAGTAAGAATACTTTAAATTTGTTTAAAATTTAAACTACATTTTAAAGGAAGGTTTTTGAATTGCACACAACAATCTTCAATATATCTCAATGTCTGGAGAAAACAAGAATCAGTCTTGGGTAGAGTGAATAAAAAAAGTGATTCTATTGTGAGATTTGCATAACAAAGCTTTAACTCAGACATAGTTACTGTAAAACTGCTTCGTGTATCGGAGAAAGTGTTAAGAGTGACGCAGAATTCAGTTGTTTCCTAGTGAAAGTTTTGTGTAATTATTGCCATCATCTTCTCAACCTTCAAAGCTTCAGTCCACTTCTATCCATTTTTTGCCAGTTAGTCCCTTGTACTTCTTAGTACTGTGTTTTTTATGTATCTTACCACAACATTTGAAGGTTTTTACTTCCAATAAAGAACTGTTTGACACATTTGTGTTTCTGTCATTCCCATCAGTCCATCATATGAATGAGGTTTTTTTCCCTTAAGCTATTACACCTTTTAGTATTTCTATTGTTACTGTGTATTTTACTAGTTATAATTCTACAGAAAATGAGCACCACAGTATCTCAAATAAACAGTATGAGTTAAACTTTAATCCTGAGAGGATGTATTCTTGACCAAGTTAGCTTTTTTAACAGCCACTCTATTTTTCCTGAAGCTTGGTGATGGATATTACTCTTAACCTTACTCAAAGTACATTCACCTATTCTTGAATTCCCCTTTGGTTTTTAGAGTTTTATTCTGTTTTTGTGATAGAGTGTCACTTCAAGGCACATGTTTTGGGATGTTTGTAAGTCTTATTATATAATGTCTGTATTTTTTTATATCAAACCTTATTAGATGATGTTTATATGGCCTTATATACCATGGTTCTCTTTGGTACATGTATTTACATCACAAAGGTCTGATTCCTCTTCCTCTTTGGGTGTAAGTACCTTGGCTTTGGAGCATTTTGTAGCTATGTAGGTTTTGCGTATTGTACATGACCGTAAAGGCAATGCTTGCACAGTTAACCGCTTTCTATATTTTCAAGCTAGGACCTTGTTCTGCCTGTAGAACATTTGAGAAATTGGTTTTCTCAGAAGTATTTTCCTTGCCTTAAATTAATCTAGACTCACCTAATTTAAGGCATAGGTTCTCCCTGATCCTGTTGGGTTTTATTTGATATTTTCCCTACAATATCTTACTTCTAAATCTTTTCAGTAAGAACTCTCTCAGACCATGGCATATCTGTCATCATGAAAACTTGATCATTAGCTCTCCTATGCAATAGTTCTTCTAGAACTGAAACTGAGCCTCTACAAGCCCCAGCTGCCTTATTTCCTTATTGTGGTCCTTACCGCATCATTAGAGACTGGAGAGTTGTTTCAAACCTGTCATGAGGATGCTTCTACTGTGCTTAGAAGAAAATAAATATTCCAAAGGGCAGTACTCATGTAATGTAAAAGGAATGATGAGCTACAAGGTGCTTGGAAACTCACAAGGTGAATTTCATATGTGGCAAAGGTAGCTCAAGGTGATTCCTGCTTTTCAATAGCTATGGTAGTAACACAGTTTATACCTTCAATGTTCTCTTTATTGCAGCTTGGGTTTTTTTACTATCATTACTTGTAGTCAAGGTATTTTCTTTCTTGGCTCCTGATGGAAACATACCTGCATAAATAGTTTGCCTAGATGTTCTTTATTTGATCCAATCATCCTTAGTTTCCTAGAAAAAGTTAATCCTTCCTCTCTGATATCTTCCAATATATCTTGAATAACTGTTCAGTGGCTTGGGTACTACTTTACTTCAATAACATATAAATTTTTCAATTTGGTGCATTAGTATGAAGTTCCTTGTCACAGACTGAAGGTAAAACTCTATTTTCTACTTCACAGATTGCTCCTATTACATAGCTCCTACAGATTTTTTTCCCTTTACTTAACAAATTATTCAGTTTTCTTTCTGTAATATTGAGGAATCAATTAAAATATCTTTAACATTAAGTATTTAGATTTTATCTTGTACTTTTAAAATTGCTTTCTCCTCAGTATTAAAAATATCACAATCTCCATTAAAAATACTTGGTTTTAATTTTTATCTGCCAGTTCCTCATTTGTGCAGGCTACATGAAATAATTTTAGAAATAAATCAATGGATCCAGCTTCTATATAAGCTGGATAAAAAGGATAAATTTTACCATTTTTTTCAAGATCACTCACATATAGTTTCCTCATATCCGTCTCTGATTTTATTTGGTTGAGGTTTCCTGTTGACAAGGAACTATTGTATTCCTCCTTCCCTAATACCTTACTCCAGTTTTCTCTGGAAAACTGGACAAAAATAGTGTCCAAAACTGAGCAGGCTGCAGCCTCAGCAGTTCCACATCTTCCTTCTGTAATATGCATATCTATAGTCTTTCATCCATCTGTTACTCCACAAGGTCACTCTTGTTACCTTAACGACCTGCCTCTCCTGAAGAGATTGTTCTCATGTCATTTATTATATATTCATTTCCTATATAACTCACTTTTCTTTTACCTCTATATTTCAAGCTATAGATCTTTTGTATGATGTTACCAAATGTATCACAGTTTGTCCCTTTCTGGGGACACATTCTATTTAAATTCACTAGTTCAACCTTCATGGGCAGCTGCCTGCAAGTATCATGTATTTTAGATTGCTGTTCCTGCCATTTTAAAAGAATTTGAAATTACACTTGCTTAATATGCTGCCAATTATGATGTGCAACAACAACAATGTAATCCCTGCATTTTCAAGCATTTCTTGCATTTTGCAAGAGAGGGCTCATGTATTTTGGATTGAGTAGCTTCTCAGATGATTGAGGCTGTATGTCAGTTTTGTAATGTAGGATCACTCCAGTTTGTTATCTTTTTAGGAGTATTAGCATTATATGAGCTCCTCTGTCTTGGCTGCAATGTGTTCACATACACACATCTGCTAATGTTTTGCTACTGCTGTTTGAAAGGTTGATCTGGAATCGGGGCTGTTTATGCTTCAGTTCACGGGGGACTAGCAAACCCACTTACCTAAGACGGTTCATTTAAAACACTTTGTGCTATTCAAAGTAAAGAAGGAATATTTCTGGTGTAGCTGTTACACTAGTGAAAAAACCAAATGTGGCAAATAGGTTTTTGAGATTATTTTTTAAACTGGTAAAACTTTGTGATCCAGTGGAAAGACTCTGTGCAGCTGATGGCTGTATGCCAGCCTTCAGAAATTAAACATTTGGAAACAGAGTGATATATCACAAGGGACACCGAAAGGTACCTCAGAAGAAATACCTTGAGTGACCCAGTGTTTCAGATTTCTTACAGGGAATAAGAAGTGACTTAACGAGAAAGAAACCTCTGGATTACAGCTGAAATGTCTCATCCCCCTTTACGTAATATAATCCTTAAATGATGAGAGACTGTAGAATCCTGTGTGTGGAAAAACAACAGACATAGTTCAATAACTATCCAAGAATAAACAATTATCCTATAGATTGCTTGATACAAAGAGTTGCGACCTACTTTTCTAAACAATCACCTCAGAATCAGTGTAATTTTTTGAACTGTGTCAGAATAATTTTCTAAAATATATATATAGCATTATATGTTTATATAATGCAGAATTATATAGTGCAAAATTATATAGGTGCAAAAATGTTAACAGGTTCTTTCTTGGGGTAGGGTACTGTCTGTCAAGACTTCTGTTACTAAAGGGTTCGACCGTCATTTTTTTTATAAGACAAATCAGTATTCCTCTTCATCACTTGTGTCTGTGTATACCTATATTAATTATATCAGAAAATCTCTGGGAACAATTTCTGTTAATTAACTTCCTTTACCTTTGCTAACTATCTGCCAGTGCAAAGTATAGACTACTGCAGAAATAGAGCCCTAACTGGTTTTCTTGCTCATGCGCCTATCTTTGTTTTAAAGTTTTTGAGTAAGTGTTCTGGATTTTAGAGAAAGTGAAATTAAAATTTATATCTACACTGTTTGATATAATTTGATACTTTATTCCACATATTGAAACTATCCAATAGATGAACTGAGAACTATCTTCTCTGCTCTTAAAATACTAAGGTGTAAATTAATACCTTACTTTATATTCCAATATACCATATAAAACGTAACTTAAAAGTTCCCTTTTAAATGAAGGGAAATATTAATTCCACTATAAATGATTCGGCAACATCTTTTCAACTGGGAGAGTTTTTGGATGACAATTCAGTCTAAAAGGATCTATTTTCCTCAAAGTACCTGCAAGGTGGTCCACTTCAGCCCAAAGTAATGGCTTTTCAGAAGAAAAATGAGGTGAGGTCATCATAATATGAAGTAAAATATCATAATATGAAGTGAAAACACCTAACATATTGGTAATGAGGTCATCACTACAAATATGTTGGGTGTTTTTACTTCATATTATATTTCATTTGCTCGACGGCTGAATAAGAGGTTGGAGGTCACTATCTGTGCTTTTAGAACATATAACCTGATTCAGCATCATAAAAGAAAACCCCAACATTCAGTTTTTATGTCCATGTCTGGAATTTGAACCAAAATGCAGTAAATGGGCATGACAACTTCAAAAGCCCACTCCTGGTTTGAACTGACACATTAATGTAGACTCACTCCACATGGCAGGGAAAGAGATTGTGATCATCTCTTGTCCAACTTTCTTTCATACTACTTCGAAAGGGAGACAGAGTATTGACATTTCAAATTCTAAGCTTTTCAAAAAGTTTTAATATTTTGAAAAATCTCACTTAATGAGTACGACATGCACATCATAGAGAAACTTCCTACCTTAAAAATGCACATAGTCCTCATTAGCCTAGTGAAAAGCAGAGGAAGTCAGAAAGGGAAGATGAAGGATGATATGATAAAGAAACCTGGCACAGAAATCCCTGTGACACAAGGAGCACTTCTGCTGTAGATCTAAAAACCTTTTAATCTCTGGCTGTGATTCTTGTAAAAAATCATTCAGCTGGTTTTATATCATCTTTATTTTGTAATCAGTTTTAGATTAAGGGAGAGAATTTTCCCTGCAGCTTATGAAAGCTCTCAATGGAATGCCAGAGAGGCAATGGTGTAGTGTTGCCAACAAGACAGGCAATGCACATTTAGAAGGAGCCATGTGATGATGGATCAACATGGTCTGATTCATAGATCTAGATCTCTGAATAATTCTGAATACTAAAAGCTAAGATTGTGAATTCCAGAGTTTATAAAACATGGGATTACCTAATATATGAAAAAAAATGAAATTTGTAAGACAGGATGTTGCATGTCTCATTTTCCATTTATTGAAGAGAATGATTGAGTAACACAACCTGAGTGATTTTAAGTGTAGAAAAACTATACTGCTATGTGCTTTCTATTGTAAACTAGCTGCAAGCAATTTTTTCATACCTAGTTTAATAGTTTTCCCAGTTACATGTTCTTTGCATTTCTTTAGATATGAATGAGAGACAAAGTGTTGTCACTAACAAATCTAAATTTCAAGCCTTGACATTCTCAGTAATCATGTGGTTTGGAAGATGGATTACCCTTATTTCTGTTGCTGTTTTCATTGTCTCTGCATTAGAAGACTGAATTATTGTTACATATACATTAACAAGGAATTTTTTTATTAAGCAGTCATAGAGTGGTTTTTAAAATTTTGATAACAGTGAAGACTGCAAATTTCACATCTTCACTTGATAAATTTTTCTTTGACGTTCAGAGTACCTTGTCTGCAAATAGTCTTACTCCTAATAATCTAGAGATAAGTAATTTTAAATTGTATTTTATTGGGCTGCTAGTCTTTTCAAATTTAAAGTACTTTTATAAACATTTAAAGAGCACTGGTAATATAAAATTGCTCTACATGTCTTAGACTACTTTCCCTCTAATGGTCTCATTTATAAAAATGTATGTCACAGGGTTGTTCAAGGCATGTGATAAGTAATTTTACACTTCCATTTGGTGAGGATCCAGTCCTGGTGCAGGTTAAATAACTGTGATAAAATGGTTATTCAGTAACTTATCTAGCACACCAAATATTTGTGATTTTGTTGTTGTTGAACCACCCCCCCCGCCCCCTTCATATTTTTTTTAATAGAAACTAGCCTGTACTTTGGTTGTGTATTTGTCTTCCTGCTAAAATTCATTAATACCTTTCCTTCCCATATATCTTCATTTTCTATATGCAAGCTTACCTGTCCCAGCTGACATTATCTGAATGTCACCCATAATGCTATACAAAGCAGGCTGAACTGTGTCTAATTAGTATATCTTAAAATAACTACATGTGCCACAAAGAAGAGTTTTGTGAATATCTTTTAATCAGAAGTCACTATAAAATATTTTTTTAAAATGAAAAATAAATTGGAAAGATTCTGAAAACTTTATCATGTAGAAATAATGTTGGTATAGAGCAGTCTGCAAGGGGTAATCCGCTTAGTTAAAATCATTGTTTTGATAGAAAAAGTAATGAATTTCTATTAGACTTTTTGTAGAGAAAGGTATTACTTCACAAAATGACAACATCAGTACTCTCAATGTCTTTCATTAGGGAATCATGACTGGATCAACACTATTAAATTCTGAAATCTAAAGTAAAAATCTTATTGAAACTAACAGTTCTGTACTTGTTATTTTATCAGCAAAACCCTCTAATAATATATTGCAAATACAGGGAAGAAGACCATTTGTACTCTTTAATTACAATAACTCTTCAACACCTGTTGAAATTGAATGCAAAGCAAGTATGTAGATAAAAACTTCTACAGGACAACTAAAATATCATGGAAGGAACAAATCATGTGTATCAGCTGGGTTGAAAGAAAAGGCAAAAGAGGGGCTGGTGAGTTTACAGTGTAATAGAGATATTCTTTACTTTCATGGAATCAGCTGAGAATTGAGAAAGTTATGTAAGACCAAAATTTACTATGATAATTTCATATAATACTCAAATCTGCCTTATTTATTCTTTCATCCATATAATTTACATACATTTTAGTGAATAACATGTAAAAAGGTTTTTTGTCAATTATCAAAAATCTTTTATTCTTCCTTTGTAACAAAAATATTTCTTTCTTTTTTCTACTCCCATTTTGGATATGTTGAATCTTTTTGCAACTTACCAATGTACATTATTGCATAATGTTTTGATTGTTCTCTGATTCCATTTTAATTCGGTACTTTTCTTCCTTTCTGCATTTCTCCAAGGACAGGTTGTTCAGAAGTGGTGTTTGATGTGTTATGTTCTATTTGTGTTTCCATATTTATACTGACTATATTCTTTCAGTAAGGATACAGAAGCAGAAAATGTTGTTTTACAAAACATGTTTGGACTGCGATTATAAATCCAGTCATCCTTCAGTAAACAGGAATGTGGCCTTCATCTTCCGAAAGTCATAGTCCCTTACATTTTGTGACAGTGTTAGCAAGTGTGAGCTCTGGTTTTCCTGCCATTGTTTTAGAAAACTAACTCTCTCATAAGTAGTACAACTACAAAGAAATTATTAAATTATCTTCTTTATTTTAATGTTATTATTCATTTAAATTACAGCCCAGGTATCCCATCTTCTCCTATCAGGTTGATTTGGGGTTTTTTTGCTACAACTTATGCAGCACACCTGGAGCAGTGAAACATAATTTATACACAAAGCAAAGAATATAGCAGTAGTCTAACTGAAATCTAAACAACAAAGAATTATTATTATTCCAGATCAATTCTTCAAGAAAAAGAAAGTAAAGAAGTCATTACATAAATTCTTCAATAATAATAGTTTTAAAAGTTTTATACACACTTCCTAATAATCTACTCCTTTTTTTTTCTGGTGTTACACTTTCACTGCCCTTCTTAGTCCCAAGGTCAGTAACTTGTGAAGCTGTGCAACAATTCATTTAAAATGAGATACAAGAATTTAGGTGCTGCTCTTTTTGTTTCACAGTTCTCTACCCTGTATAATATGAATGATAACCTGCATCACGAAATTTGTATGTTACCTAAGTTCATCTGATGTATTCACTTGATTCTGCAGTTTGTAAGCAAGAATAGCTGAGATGATAATATTTTGGCTAGTCCATAATTATCTTTTACAAAGCCTTTGGGTCTTTTATTAAGAATAAGGGATTATTTTGGATTTAGGTTCATCATTTTAAGACAGTGACTGTTGCACAATCCATGCTGAAATGACATATGAAGAAGATTGTTGAAGTTGTATCATTCTATAAAGGAAAGAAAGATTAGATCTAGTTCTGATCCAAAATATGCTTTTATGTGTCCTTTTATCTTCCAGTAGAAGCTAGTGAAGCATTTGTATTTCTTATCATTCTCTTTCATTCTGACTCATTTAAATATTCATTCAAAGAATTCAGAGGAATTACTTTTCCTTTCCCTATATTGTCTTTGCCTTTCTCAATTCTTTACTTTTTATTAATAAATTTGATGGTAAAGCAGAACAAAACAAAACAAGAAACAGGATATTAAAAGTCTGCCCTTTCTCTTAAATAGTAGCTTTCATGCCAGGGTAATTACAACTTTATTTCTTTTGAGACATGTAGTTAGAAAAAATATACAGCCTATTATGACGTGTGGCAGAACAAAGCAAGATCCATAGCTGTGTACCCATAATTTACTTGTTCCAGGACAGTGTACCCATTTATTTTCTCTTATAATTAGATTGTAAATTTCAACAGGGAAGGTTCTTTGTCATAAATCTATCTAATACTTTGCACCGTGTATTCCAATTCTGCCTGGAATGTCTTAGAAAGTCTACCATAATAGTAATTAGTATTGAAGACTTATTTATAAATATCAAATTCCGTTTGTCTCTCAGCATTTGCCTAACACAAACCACCAAGAGGCATTACAATACGGAATGATTTTGTTTCCTGTTCTTACTCCCTGAATGAAATAAATTCTCAAATGGTGCATGTATACATTCCTGTATGTTACAGAGAGAGGAATACACCCTTTGTAATAAGGATTAAGAAGAATAGGATTTTCCATGGTAGTCAGAAGACTCCCTTTAACATGGGAACATGATCCTCTGAAGTACCTTTACCGTCATGATACAATTTATGCATTTGCATTTTCCCTAGCAGTCCTTGCCTATGTAACAGCTAGCCTTCACACATGAGCAACTATGAGCAACGGTGGTGTTCACCTGCTGTATAAAGATGGAGAACTTTTGTCTTTCATGTCACTTGGAAATCAATTTAAATCTCTCCAGATAAATGCATATCTATAACTTGGATACTTAATTACTTCTAACCAAGGGGGAAATGTCTTTATCTTTCTGCCCTGTTCTGCTTACCAAAGAAATATATCTAATTATTTCAATCTGCCCTAAAGTGAACTAGTACGTGTTAGTGGCTGGCAGAGGCTTTATGAGTTCTTCAGCCAAAAGCATAATGAAAACAGGGAAGAAATATTGATCTTATTTACAGCATTAAGAAAGAAAAATGTGTTCCCCTTCTCACAGTGATCCTGTAAATTTCCCACAAGTTAATATTTGTTTTTTGTAGTTTCCGATCTCAGAAGCACCCACCAATTCAAATTGAATTGGCACTTTGTTTTGTGTATTTCAGATCTCTCTTTCATTCAAATGACTTTTGTTCACCCACTGTCTTTCTGAAAAACTGGCAAGATGAGAGAATTTAGTTCTGCAGTTTCTGCAAGATAAAATGAAGTATTCTGTAACCTTCATTAATTTCACATGGTATTAACATATATTAAATTCAAATCAAGTTGAACAGCATTTTAAAAAGATGCTACACATTTAGGACAAAATTTTATAGTTATATTAAGAGATAGATTCAGGTATTTTTACTGGTTCCAGTATGTTGATCTTTATGCCACACTGAGGTCAGGTATTTTAGCTTTTCACTGTTTTTTTGCTACTCAGCTGCTAGGCATGTATTTAGTACTTTTATTCTGTAAAGTTTCCTGTTGCATTTCAACTGACCTACCATAAAATTCTGAAGTTGTGATTTCTGATTATCATCTCGGTGCTAAAATCATACCCTTTTCAAGTGAAAATATATTTGTATCCACTGCCTAACACTTTTGTTAGTTCTAGCTTTTTCTTGCTGTGTTCTATTTTTTGCTGATCTGCTCCTATTTTTTCATGACCTCCTAGAGACAGCAGTCAATAGATATTATACAGTACTGTTATGTTATTTTTATTATCTATGATAGCTGATTGCAGACAATAAACTGGGGGTTTGAATATAATTCTAGCAACAAGCAGTAAAAATTTCTTTGCTCCCAGTATTTTGATTAATGAATTAGTGAGACGGTTTGAGAAAACAGGGAACCATGCGAGGAAACAGTTCTTGCCCAAACTCCCAAGATCAATTTATGTTTCTTATTTTTGGGGTCTATGTGATTCTGTTGAGAAACTTTACAAATATGGGCAAGAATTACAATCCTTGTTTGATATTACATGTCACTGATGTTATTATTACTTTAAATAGGAAGTGTAAGGAAGGAATAGAATATTTGGGAGGTTTCAGGAAAGAGCAAATTTTGTTGGAATCATAAGGGAGGTAAATCCAGGGTGAAAAGAGAGCCCAGGAAATCTGGGTAAAGAACAGCTGTGATCAGTTTTGCAATATTACTTTTTGAAATAATTGTGCTATTTCAAATTTATATGTAATCCAACTCTAAATAAAAATGTTCTTTTCACAGGGGTCGTGCAATCTTCTGTGTATAAGATATGTTGAATTATGTTAGTCATTTTACAAAATTGACCTGCCTGAGGTATGAGAATTCAAAAACATATATTTCTTTTTCTATTTTAAATAGAATGTGCTTTTCTCTTATTGCAGGCTGCTGAACATCAGTTACAGATTGACAAAAGCAGAGATTCAGTATTGACTCTAAAAGTAAAATGGAAACATCTTAAATTAGTTGCTCAGTGGTCTCAGTTCTTCCATTGAGAGAAGAACGTTTTGCTAAAAATTAAACAGGCTTTTTAAAATTTTATTTTCAACCATCAATTACACTTGTTTTTTTCTAGAAATCAGACCACTCTTTCAGATCTTCATTTAAGCCCAAAGAGGAACACTTTTACAAAGTTCTCAGTACAGCACACCTTGAATTAAAAAACAGCCTTCCAACTTGAAGTACCAAGTGAAAGAGAAGTACCAGTAGGGTACAAGGAAGGTACCAGTGAAATATGTTTTATGTGGGACCCTGATCTAGATGATGAAATGTTGTTTATATCAGTGATGAATATATCAGGATGAAGTTTAGAAAAGATTTCTCATCTTTCATTCTAAGGAACTTGTGATGTAGTTATATTTCTATCCTACCTTTGAAAATATATACATTGATTTAGTGTTTCCCTATAAACAGCTGTTTGCTCTAACTAAATACATCACATAACTTTTGTCTTCTTTTCATATTCAAAATAAGAAGCTTACTTTTTTGTTTGTTTGTTTTAATGTGATTTTACCTCCCCTGATTTTTTTATTTATTTTTTTTTTTTTTAGAAATAGTTTTGAATTGAAAGGAAGTGTATATTTCACAATTTTACCTTTCTTGGACTCGGGTGTCTCAATGCAGACATAAGACTACTGTTAGTGTATGTTCAGAGACTGAAAATATTTCCATCTGCTCAGGTATCTATACAACTTGCGTTGGTACAGCTAAATTACTCTTAACTTTGAAAGCACAGCTCTATGTTGTGTTTGCAATCCTTTTTTATAATACTGTGTGGTTAGACAAATTGCCCAGGAGCTGAAAATCTATAGGTGTCCTTTAGTCCAAGGGATTGAAATTCATATCTTGCATTTCCAAAGTGAACATCCCAACAAGCAACCCAGAAACTACTGATGTCTCTTATCTTATGAAGATCCCAGCAGACAGGTTTTCTATTTTGGTGAAACCTTCTTGTTTCAGTGTTGCGGTGGAGAGCTTGGTGCCAGCATCTGTTTTATCTAAGCTTAGTAGTAATATAAAATAAGATTTATGTTTGAAGTTCTAGTGGGGAGGGACCATGCTATTCACAAATTATAAGCCACCACTCCCAGAAACTATTTTTTTGTTAAAGTAAGTCATTCTGAAACTAGTAATACAAGATTCATTCATCCATAGACCATTTTTGGGCGTTCTTATTTTTATTCCAGTGGTTGTCTAGTACAAAATGCAGAAATATTCTTGGGATTGCCCTTAGAAAGGGAGACAAAACCTTACATCTCCTCCACCCCTACTTGGATCCCTTCTCCATATTATACTATAAATTTGGATAGTCAAGTCCTTTTTTTATTCCTTTCAGCCTTCTTACATAGCATTGTTGAGATGTGAATGCTAAGCAGCTTTTTGTGGAAAGTCAACTGAAAATTACTATATACTGTTACAAAAATTGTAGACTCTTAATTAAGAGTATTTGGGCTTTAGTTTGTTTGGTCTGGGTCTTTTTTTTTGTTCCCTAGAGAAATATGCTAGTATTACCTGTAAGCTGTCAGGATTCTTCTTTTTTCAAGCAAGTTCACAACTGGATTCCATAAAAAGCAGACTGAGAAAACCTGTGAGGGCAGTGCTTCTCAGAGAGGGTGCAGGGGCTAGTAATAGTGACTGAGAGAGGAGCAAAAATTCATTAAGGTGGGACTTTGGCCAAGTACTTCATAACGTGGAGCCATGGCTCAGGCAACAATACATTAGTACCTTTTTCTGACTCACTCTTGTTAATTTGCATAATGAAAATTCTCATAGTTTTCACTTAAGGGAAAAAAAAAGCTACTGAAGATCTTATCTATAGAGTGTGTATTTTCTGATACAGAAATATATTACTCAATTATGTATACCTAGGAATTAATTCCAATGCATCCTAAATTCCTTTTCTAGTAAACTAAACTGCTGTTATACTGAAAATTACAGGTAGTACAGGTTATTTTAAAGCCAAAATAAGATTAATCTAGGCTTTTCACCATCTGTTCTAAATAATTACTCTGAATGGAAGGGTAATTCCAATCATCCAATAGCCTTAAGGAGTAAGGTTTAAATTACTTAAATACAGCTGTATTTTAGACCACCTTGGAATACAACTAAAAATCTCTCGTGTTACATGAGTTAGTCACAGAAAATGTGTTTGCACCCAAAGAAAGTACTGATTGAAAGATAAGTTGATGCGATCATAAAAGGCTTTTATTCACTTCACTGGTCTTTTGATTAGAAACAGAAGTGTCTCTCCATCCTAATAGTTTTCATTTTAACATGAAAGTACATGAAAGTTTAGCTTGAAACTATAACTGTGGTATATTTTGTTGCATCAATGTATGTTTCATTTGCTTATTTGGTTGGCTGATTACCTCTTAACTGCATTTTTTACTTCTATCTGAATCATTAGTATCCCATCTTCAGTCTTAGACTTCTAGTCAACCATTTTCCCAGGGGCTGATGACGGCACTTAAGACTGTAGACTCCTGAGAGTTCACTGTGATGACTTTATCAGATCTGAAATTAAGTTAATATTGCAGAATTTGCTGTTTTTCTGAGTAGAGAGGTGTTAATTCAAGTTATTAACTAATCATTCATTTTCCACAAACCAGGTAATTGGAGACATGTGGGTGATAAAACAATAAATGTTATCAATCTGAAAAAAGTAGTGTCTGTCTGTAACCTGTCTTACATGCAAGTCCCTAATTTGGCCAGTCTTAAATCTTTCATTTAATTGTTCATTTGCTACTGTGAGGATACTTTTCTAGAAGTTAAGACTGTGCCTTTGCTTTATTAGACCTCTTGTGAATGACCCAAATAGCATGCACTTTCCTACCACTCCTACCCCTGTACATAAAAACACCTCCTATTTCCATGCATACCTTTGAGTGATATTTCCAAAGACTTACAGTTTATGCTACTGATTTACAGTAACTATTATCCAGGAAATTCATTTTCGTCAAGAAATACACCCTTATCATCCCAGAACACAACAACATTTGTAACATGTTAAGTATTCTATCTGTTTACAATACCTGTATTTTATGAAGTCTTTGAAATTTCCATCCTTCCCAAGGACGGTGTCTCTGACAGAATGTGCAACCCTGACATTTTACTTTATTAGCTTTTGTAACTCTTCTGATTTACATGTATGGATTTTTAGTGAAAACACAAGATGAACTTTGAATGTTATCACAGAAGATTATATTTTTATATCTTTGCTATTTCCAGTAGATCAACAGCAGTAATTGAATATATAAATCTATACTAGCTTTAAGATTTTTGGATAGTCTTCCACATGCATTACATAAGTCTGTAACTTCAGTTCAGAGTACGCTGAAGACAGCCTGCTTCTGAGAGCCATAAATTACAGTCAGAAGCATTCAGATCAAGAACATTATTTCCCTGGACAGCAGCTGAAGTCAAGTGTATCCTATTTTTAATTCAAAGTGATTCCTGTTAAATTCTTTAATTTTTGGTAACTTTGACAAATCTACATAATTCATGTTTTAGCCCACTTCATTTAATCCTAAATTCAACATTTTAAATTAACATTTTTATGAGAAGTATCTAACAAGGCTATTTAAGGTTTACAAACTTACTTAATATATTTCACATCTATATATATTTATGTTTGATTATACAGTTTTGTTTTCTCTGGTGTGTTGGAAAAGATGAAGGACACAGTATTTGTAGTTATAGGAAATGCTAACAACTGGTTTAGGGACAGCAAAATATGAAAGGAAGAAAATAGGAATCAGCAGGGGGGGGAAAAGAGCAGAAACAGATTGTTTGCATTGTTCCATACTTACACTTGTAGGTGTATATATCCTAATATGACTAATACTGACAAGATTTTACAGCCTGAGAAAGGTAACAGTAAACCTATGATATTTACCTTAAATATTGGATGTATTCTGTTTTCTATAGAGAGTGAGAGTAGTTGTTGATGAATGCAAATACTAAACCAGTAGCTGGCTGTGCAAGATGTAAACTACTTGTAACATACAGTCAATGAACGACCAGTGAATCAGATGTGTTCCTGGGTGAAACTTGAGCTCACCGACTTCCTCCTACAAAAAGCTGGAATTTGTTGGTTTTCTCTGGTTTTGTTTCTGTTGATTTGGTTTGGTTTTGGTTTGGTTTGTGGGTTTTTTAGTTTGGTTTGATTTGAATTTGTTTGGATTTTTTTGTCTTTCGCCAGTGTTATCTCAGAGTTATGCTGCTTGTTGGACTTTCTGAATCAAAGAAAACCTAAGTAAGATTTTTGGTATTGAGTTAATTCTCTGGCTAGGCATTCAGTCTGTTAGCTGCTTGAAAAGCATATCCTAGATGAAAAGCAACCGCTGTTGGCTTTTATACTGTATTTTTAAAGAACTTAGAGACAGTGATTGGCAGACCTACTTTGCTATTTCCAACTTTTCAAAGCTGGATAATTTTTTTTTCAAGATCCAATTTGTACTTTCTTTCAATTATTTTGGGACCTAATAAGTCTTCAAATAAATAATTGCATACCTCTTCACAAAGAATGACAAGGTAGAAATGAAAAAACACCAAGGCTTTCTGCTTCCTTAGCAAAGTTTATACAGTACAAATATGTTTTGATTTTATCAGAGACTTGATCATTCCTTTAAGGGTGGAGAAACTCTAGCAATTTTTTTGACAGCTTCATCACAAGTGAGAGCCTCTAGAGTCTGAAACCTCTGTCCAGTACATCTGTGATAGAATAAATTAACATATGATTTTCTTTCTCTTTGAAGTTGTGGCAGTATTTCAGCTAAATGTGATTGAAAAGAACTTAAGTGTTACAAAATGAGAAGATGTATATATTCTCTAGAGCATGACCCAAAAATGTAGGTGCATCAATTAACAAGGAAATTTTTTCTCCTGTCAAGGTCATTTTCACACTATATTTATTAAAACAGTAACATAAAACTTTTTCTTAAACAGCATTTTAGTAAAAGTAACTATGGTATTCAATGATCTCTTTTTATTGAAGCTGTTTGATCAGCACTTTTTTTGATTAGTGCAATTATCTTCATGGAAGGGTATTTAATATATTCAACGCTGTGCTTTATCTCTGGCATCATTTAGTTTCATGTTAGTCCTATACAGCTGCTAAAAAGCTTCCAGGTATACCTGTGACATTTATGACTCAAACTGGAGATCTGTATTCGCTGAAGTTCCTTTGTATTGGGTGAAGATGTGTGGAACATCCTTGTGTCAGAGAAATATCTCAGTTCAAAAATTCAGTGTCAGTAGATTCCCATTTTGGAATGGGAATAGTTGTTGCATAAAATTATTGCCTGAAGATCCTCTCTTTGTCTTCAGCTTCAGAGCTTAGGACAATCCATCCTTGGTTAGTTGATATAACTTCGTGAATTTACAGAAGCATTTAAATTCAAATATTAGCTTCTTCTACAAACAGTGGAAAAAGGCAATGCTTGGAGTGTATAGAAAGTGAGAATTACCTGATTCCAGAGAAGAACACGATCTGTCCCAGCGATGACTTAAATTTATGACAACTTGAAACTTTTATTGAGACTTTTTATATTAGAAAATTACTTACTTTGCATCCAAATTCAGCTTTTATCTAGCTCTAATTCAGCTTTAATATCAGGTTTGAATTCAGCTTGTCTAATTTTACATATTTTGGGTTTTATTCAATTTGAGAAGTTAAAACTTTGCAGCAAAAAGCACTGGATTTTAACCACCAAACACCACATTGTAATTCAAAACAAATTCCATGTGTATTAAAAATATTTTATAGCAAATATTCCTTTTCCTGTTCTTCTCCTTTCTTACTTTAGAAAGATTGATTTAAAAGGACCCTATTCTCAAAGCAATTACAGACAAGCCATGCTTGACTTTCTCAGACAGCACAAATTCATAAAGCTGAATTCAGTCCCCTGGGACTGTCTTTTTGTGGTTTGAAGGGTGGTATTATTTATTCAAAGATGATTTAGAAAGACATTTTACAAAGTACCTAGAAGCTTGAATGCTAAAGATATTATTTTGAATATCCACAAAATTTATGGTTTTTATCTTATCTTCTCATTTTTAGCCCAGTTTCATTAAAAAAGGTTTATGTAATCACTTGTTCCATCTGTCCTTCACTTTTCCCTAATAACCCTTTACCTGCTGGCAATTTAAGCCAAATTTGACACAGAAGTACACATCTCAAAAAGGTTCTGATTTTATACAATTCACCAGTGAGTAGAAATAAAAGTATATACTATATTGAAAGAAAAGCTACATCAGGAGCTCAAGAGTTATTTGTTCTTTCTGAATTGTCCCACTGTAGAATGACTTGGGTTGGCTGGGACCTTAGTGATTCCTGTTCACTCCTGCCCAGGTGATAGGTGGGGAAAAGGGCATAGAGGGAACGAGAAGTATTCATAAGGTAGGTGAGGAGCTGTCACGTGAAAAAGGTGGTGGGGTGTGTGTGGGGGGGTGGGGGGGGGGGGGGTGGGGGGGTGGGGGGGGGGGTGTCTGTGTCTGTGTGTGTCTGTGTGTCTGTGTGTGTGTCTGTGTGTGTGTGTGTGTCTGTCTGTGTGTGTGTCTGTGTGTGTGTGTGTGTGTGTGTGCGTGCGCGCACGCAGGGAGGGAATCCTCTCAACCCAAGTGTTCGATCCATCTATTAGCACCCCAGGAAAGTTGCACCCAACCAGTCCGTCAGCATCCCATTACAGGGACCCTTCACTGAACAGTCCCACTGGACCAGAGGGCAATTCAACTGCCTTGTTCAGGGAAACACACCAAGAGCATCAGGGGGACCCTTCAGCGGGTCTTCCCACTTTGTTTGAATGTGTTGCCCACTGCCAGCAGCTGCTAGCACCCATGAAGGACTAACACTAAATCATGACAAATCATGACTACATATAACTAAAATATAATCACTAATAACAGCTAGCATGAGTTAGTTATTTAGCATGCATAAAACAAAGTTCTTACCCAACAGGCATCCCTATGGGGGAGAAGACAGGTTCAGCCCATCAACTGATCCCAGAAGTTACAATGGAGTCTTCCCTAACTTCTCCTCTCATCTGTCCACTTTTTATACTTCATAGTGCATTGCATATTCACTCCTCATACATGGGACTGGTTACAAGTTTCTCGCTTCTAATGCAAATTAGTACACATCCTCAGATAGCACTACAGAAGTTCTCTACTAACTACACATGCTCTCCAGGCAGGGTTTTGCCCTCTTTCAGGGGTGTGTGTGTATGTGCGCGCTATTTGAGTTGGAGGTCGCAATCTCCCACTACCACAATTATCTTTGTCTTATTTTCAACTAATTTTCTGTTGATGTCAGTGCATTGCAACATCTTATCATCCTGTTTCCTCTCATATCCAGGACTTTCCTCACTTGAAGGCTTCTTTCTGCAAAACATAGATAACAGTGTTGTTTTCACTGTCTGTTTTTTGTTTCTCATCCTCCCCAAGGCTGACTCCCTTGACTAGAAGTCCCTTCATAACAACTTTAGAGAGTGAGTCAGGTTGACCTAACTTTGTGAACACTAAATCAGAGTTGGGTAATCTGGGAGTTTAGACAACAATTCTCCCTCTTTGGATTTACTTTAGTCCAGGACTAGTCCATTTCCATCATATTTAGGTGGAGCTTGAGTGAGTCTAGTCATACATATTGTTGTTACTGATTGGTATTGCGTGCCCAGTGAGGTGTAGTAGCACCTTAGAAGCAAGTAACTTTGAGATGGAGGTGTGCGTTAGTATTACAATGAGATTATTTCATCTGAGGAAAATAATTTCACCAGAATGGTTGGCTCAGGCACGGACATCTCATGGATCCTTCATGTGGCAACTAGTATGCAGCTTATCAGCTGTGTGGTGCCATCAAGTTCCCATTCCTGCAGGGAGCACAGCAGAGCCTGGCTGCTGTGCTTCCACTCCACTCCACATTCTGTCACTCCTATTAGCATGTGCTGAGCTGGTGGGACATGCTGCTTAGGGAACTGTGGTGATGTAGATTTTGTGCATGCCAACCATCCTGAAGGCAATAGCTGTATTTTACCTTAAAAAAGATTTCTGTAATAAATACTACGCTTCTGTTAGGACCCAAGTTTCTCCAATTTCCCCTCTCAAGGTGGTTTTCCCTCAGGAGAAAAGTGGTAAAGTGAAGGTATCACAAAGTAGAGGTGTCATAGGCAAAGGTGATGCAACTATGGGAGGAGATCAGTCCAAATCTCTGACACACTAGTTTAGTTAGTTTCACTGTTCACTAAAGTAATATGAGAAATTGAAGTTATTTTTTAACTTTCCACTCTTGTAAATACTTTTGTGGAAATATTGGGGTAAAAGAAAAAAAAAAAAAAAAAGATGTGATTCTTAGGAGCTGCTTAGATTTTGGTAAGGAGTAAATGCTGACAAATTCAAGAGTACTATGATTATATAAGGTGTTCAGGCACAATAAACTGTGACATAAGAGCATAATCAAAATTTTTTATATGTTGGTGAAAGGTCACTTACTAGCTGAAATTAGCATCTCCATTTCAGCACTGCATTTAAAACCTTACATCACACTAGATTTTTTTTTTTAATTTTAAGAGTTGCCATAAATACTCACACACACACAGATCTTCTACTTGAAAGACCTTTTTAAATTTTGTACCACCCTTTGCATCTCTCAGAACATGTCTGGTTCTGAACAGAAATGAATGAACAATGAAGAATCTCTACAATAAATGTTTAATAAAGTATATCTTTTGCATCTTATACCCACATGTCTGTCTGTCTGTCTTTCTTCAGTACATGCAGCAGTGTTGGAACCTTTGAAAAAAAAATCCAGAACTGTAAACTACTACAAAGCACTTTGGTGCATAGCAAATGCAGGTGAGCTAAAGGTCAATGTATGCTTAATGTGCACCAGCACATTGCTATGATTTGATGTAGATACAAGTAAATACATTTAGGCAGAATCTAGTATATGACCAAAGTCAAGTGCACATGGGTTTTAAAGTTTTTGAACCTCATAAAATCTCTTTTGAAGTTCATAAAATCTTAATAAGCATTTTTTTTCCTTTTGGAGAATGTGGTATTTTCTTTGTGCTTGTTTGTTCTTCTGATCCCACCTTTGTGCTTCCAGTTTTTGCTATTCCCCTAAGCACCATTCCTAAATCATTGTAACAGTTAGGTTAATAATCTTGCCAGTCTGTCTGACAACTACATGAGGTTAAGGGTGGGGTTTTTTTTAGGTTAGCTGTTATTTAATTAATATCAGGTTTTCTGCAACAGACATTCATTTTAAATTTGGAAAAAAACTTACCGAGATAGGATTTGTCTTGGGAATTTACATCTAGAACCATAAAAAGACTATGGCTGGCAGATGCATATAGCTGTTTATTCAGATCATCTAGGCCACCTCCTGTTCAAAGTAGGGCTGAATTCAAAACCTGCGCCTTTTTGGGCTGAGCTCTGAATATCCAATTCCAATGCATCCTTGGACAAACCGTTCCACACTTAATAATTCACAGTGTGAAGTCTTTCTTTATATCTAATCATAATTCTTCTTCTGGCAAGTTCTCCTGTGCAGCTCAGAGAGAAAACTGGCATCTAATAGCTGATTTTCTAGTCTTCTCATTCTAACTTCCTCTGGTTATTAGACAGAAACAGACATTTACACATTCAGTGATTCCAGATAGTCATCTCCAGCACTTTCTCAATATGTTGAATCACCTATGAAATGCCTGTTTCTCTGACTGCAGTTGAAGATAAATAACTCTTCTAGTAGCAGGGATTTAAATTAAGCTGAATACTAATGCTTCACTGGGATGAGGAAGAGATCTACAGTTATTTCTACCATAATATCTTTTTTATATCTTTATGCCTTTTATATCTCGTTCATCAATGCTATATTAGGATGATGTGTAACACTTCATAATTTGTAGTTTGTATATGGATCCTTTTACATTTATTATTTATTTTCTCTCTTTTGACTCCAAGTGTTCCGATCCTATTCAAATATGATCTAGAAGAAAGTATTGAGAAAGTCTTATCTTTGGTGTTTGAAGGGTCAAATTGATGATTAGAACTTCCAAAGGCTAGAGAGGGAGTTTCATCATAAGGTTTATAAAACCATTAACAATGATACTAAATAAATAAAGATTTTATGTTAGCTTTCCATTTTGGAGTATTAGAGGACTGGAATGTTTTCATGGAGGGTTTTCATGGTTAAGAGGCATGACAGATTTTAGAACAGAATTGCTTTAGTTGTGAGAACCTAGAAACACCTTATTTTGATTGATGATGAAGAAGTCCTCATCAAATTCTCATGTCTTCAGTTTGAAAACTGCAAGATTGTCACAGAAAAAGTACTAGTTTATATTAATTTGATTTTTTTTATACATTATATCCTAAATTCTTTAAAACTTCTGAAAATGAAAAATATATTACAAATCAGGAAATAGAAAATAATTTAACTGACTAAAGATTAAAAAAAAACAAACCAAAAACGGACTTTTTGGTGGTTCTTGTTAAACAATAGATTCAATTCTTTCCAAACACTTTCAGGCAGTTTTCTGGTGATATCCATATTTATGTCCTACATATATCATATACAAACAGTTTTCTTCAAAGTTTTTTGGTGTGCCATTTTCTAGTTTTTCTAGTATAATTGAAAAGATGAGGCTAAAATATGATATGGGAAAGCATCTTCAAAATCATGGTGGTTATTATACTAAATCGAGTGATGGAGGGTTTTCTTTGTCACAGTAAACTGACTGATGTCTCAATACATTTTGTGTTCCCAGGAAACACCAGTAACTCTTACCCACTTTCACTTGAAATCATAGTTATTTCTTGAAGTAGAACTCTGCATTGTCATATATACACAAAAACATCTGCCTGTGTTGATAGCCCTGGTAAAGATGTTTCACAGTCACAGTACATAATATACAATGGAAAGGAAATTTATAATGGATTTTTTTTAATAATTAAAGACATAGGACATGGGACATATTGTTTTTTAAGTGCACTAGCAATAGATTTTATTATCCCAAGAACACATGTTCTTAGTAAATAACTTATCTGATGTGAAGACATTTCAAAGACAAGAAACCAAAGTTAACAGTTCTATGTAGTTTACAGAGGCATGGTACTCCAGATATTTGATTCTTTATAGAATCTGAATTCATGATAGTGTGAAAGTATCTATATGCACTCAGATGATAAGATTGCGTTTTCAGTATGTGTAAGAACGTTTAAAGAATATTGGAAATATGTTTCAGTATTTAATTTTAGTTGAACTTTTATAGTTTTTGAGGTTTTGCATTTGTCTGCTGACTGAGTTTACCTAAAACAGAGAAGGGAAAAGTTTACTTAGGTTAAATTAGTAACACAAATCTTTCTTGTTCTCTTCTATTTCCCCAGTCTTCCTGTAGGTTCAGTAGAAATCCCAAAATGAAACACCATAGGAAATGAAAAATAGAGGAATGGCTAGAGCTATAATCACTGCTGATAGTGCCTCTGTCATCTTTCTTATATATTAGTTATCTATCATGGAGAAAACCTAGCTTCAGTTTTCTTCTCTGCCATAGAAAATATGAGTCTTTCACATCTTAAACATATATTCTCTTCTCTGCTCTCCCATTTTGATCTTGACCTTCTGGTTCAAAAACTGTTGCTCTTGCAGCCCCTTGGAACAAATTCAATTGATTCTAAGAAAACTATCTGAAGAAAATTATTTGAAGTTGCTAGCAATTCTGAAGTTAACTAAGCTACAAAGTTACAGAGTTCAATTTTCTTCAAAACTTATTTTGCAGCTGGTATCTTGGAGTCTTTGAGAGACAGTCAAGTTAAAAAAATCCCAGAGACGCAGCAAAGTCCAGGGAACTTAGAAGTGATGTTTCCAGATTTTGCTGACACCATGATATTCTCATGCCGAATCTTCTCTATGCATTGCCTTCAGGCTTGGTAACTGATAGATGTAACAGGGAAAAAAAATACATCAAATATCCAGTTTTGATTGTTGGCATGTAGAATATTTTTTTCATATTTTCTTTTTCTGTATGCTTACTTTCAGCTTTGTTTAAAATATATCTGGAAAAGAAGTGTTAACAGTGCAGAAAAGAGATTAATATGGTCTAGAATATCAGACTTAAGAAGCCGTTAGTTCTGTTAAATTAATCAAGGAAGAAACTGATTTTTTATCTAACACAGGTGTGTGGATGACATTTCATAGCTATCAAGAACAAGTTACCAAAAGTATTTTGTGAATCCTTTGTAGGGCTACAGCTGTCCAAGTAAATGGAACATTTCTGGACAAGTTTCTAAGTAATGTAATTAGTTCCTACTTAAATGGCTGTGATTGAGTCTAATATTTCATACTACATTTGAGTGTGATAAAATATCAAAATAATGAAATAAAAAAGTGCTTAATTCAAATTCAGCTGAACTCTGATTCTATGATTCTGTGAAAGGTAATTCTTAGTATCTACACCAAACAAACCATTTGAAAGGCATACACACAAAATCAGCTTTTAGTGTCCAGTTACTTTATTAATTTTGTGCACTAGACAAGTGCAAATCATGTGGAGTTTTCTACCTCTGCTGCTACTTTGGTGGGAGAGGCTTTTTTTACAAATTTATAAATGGCTTGTTATCAATTATCAATATTTTAAATATACATCCTGAAATTGCTTAAATTCATTAGCAGGTAGGTCCACAAATGATTTCTTTAGTACAGGGTGAGCTTTAGTTAGCATAAGCAATAAAAGCTTTAAAATAAGAGATTGTTCAGGAATCCTAAAATACTGAGACACTGTACCTGGGTTATTACCAGATGTCAGTATTGCCTTGAACAATTAACAGTCACACATTATCAATAACTTACTTTCCTTTGAAGAAAATAGGTAGGAAAATACCAGAAATAGTGATATACGCAACAGTGTATTTTTGGTCTAAAGGTCAATAAGGACATTTTTTGAACACATTAACCATATGAAATGCTGTTTATGCATAACTTGACCATGGTCCTCCAACATATGTTGCTCGATATTTACAAGGCAAAGAACACCTTGACATTGAGGATGGGTAAATAGCAAGGGTTTCAATGAAAGATATGAGGTTATATAGCAAACCAACTAGACGGAGCTCAGAGAGAAACTGCCATTGAAACATTTGGAAAAAAAAACAACAACAAAAAAAAGAGCTGGCTTAATAACATCTAGTTTTCATTAAAACAGGCTGCCACGATGAACATTTACATGAAAGTTTCGAAAGTCCATTATATTAATATTGTGTCAGCCACAGAGATCAGACAGGTAAGCAACACGGCAAAATATGCTTGGATCTTTCTTATTTCATGAAGAGCTGTGCAAAATATTACATCAGTGCTGAAACTTGTCCTTCCATTCTTGTAGAGGGTTCTTCTCTAGCATGGTGATGGAAATTGCCTTGTACAATGATCTTAATAATAAATGTGGTGCAAAGAGGTCTGGGACAAGATTTCTTGTATCAAGTATGGTAAATGTTTCATTTTCGGTTTTCTCCTGTCACGCTGAAGGCTATGCTATAGAACTACAGCATCTCCCCCTATGCAGTTTTGATTTGTTTTGTTAAGGCAATTTATCTATCTTGATAAATACAGGCATCATATAATTTCTTGCTCTTCTGCTCCTCCCTTCAATTCTCAAAAGAAAAAAACACATCTGTGGCAGTGAGGCCTAGATATGTTGGTGTGATATACGTAGGAGACACACTCTTAAATTTTTTTACCCTTTTCACCTCTCCCCAGTAACTGTATGACAATTTTTCACCTCTACTGCTATTAAGTCCCTTAAGATTACAATAAGAAATACAGATAAGGTATGTGACTGACTCTGCTTTCACACATCCTGTAAATTTTGTAGTGACTACCACCTTGTTTTGTGAAGACAATAACTATGGAAATACAAATGGTGATTTTTTGAAACATCTGTGGCAATTTAGAAGAAGGTTGCCTAACAAATTTTATTAGCATCCATCTGCTCTAGGTTATCAGTCCTACACCTCTGCAATGTCTTTTTCCCATATATACCAGCTGTTGCTATTGCTATGGTGGTGGGTCTTCATTACTATAACATTTTTAAGAGTTTAATTTACTTTTTCTTAAAATTGCCTTTTGCTTTCATACTATTTTCCACTTTTTGTATGCAAACACTTGTTAGAATGTTTTTTCTTTCCTAAAAATAGTTTGATTCCATGGATACTTATATTTAGAATGTTTATCTACTTGTGAAAATTATTGCATATATATATAGCCCACTAACCTTAGTTTACAAAGGTTTTCATATGTTTTGACTATATAGATACTCTTCAATCTATCACTCTGAAAATTTTCCCCCTTTAGACTAGCTCCTTTTCCTTTCTGTTTGAGACGTAATAGCCATTTGGAATGAATCATCCCTAGTACACACAGAGGAATGTTAATTGCAGAAGCTTAAGACACAACTAGGAACTGATCACCCTATGTAGAAGTAATTGAAAAGGACAGGATAGATCATGAAAAATGGAGGAGGTACTTAAATCATACATTGAATTGTATTGTCTTTACTGTATCTTACCAATGACAGTGCAATATTACTAAGCAATATTTTGTGCAAACAAAGCAGGAGTTCTGTAGGAGAAAGAAGAGAAACTCAGAGCTGTCCTCTTGGATTCGCAAAGGCTAATCCACTGAAGTTTCTTGTACTCTTCATTATTCTCATTCAAGAGGTTATAAAATATGGCTGAAGTTATTCAATTCTTTATTGTTTCTAATTTTTTTTTTTAAGGTGGATTTTACTTAATGACAAGAAAGTTTTATATTGCCATTATCATGTGATTTGAAAATTTTCAATAGATCTATATGTGACTAAAACTGGTATCGTACTAGGCAAATACATAAAATTTAAATTTAAAGACACCTAAATATTTTGCTTCTTCTAGTGCAATTATCAGAGTATCTTTTTTTTTAAAAAACACGGTTTTTTGTTATACTGTATTTATAAAATACAACACAATTTAATATATACAAGTCAAAAATTAATAAATCAAATTCAGAAAGAAGTAGTGCCAAGAAATGAAATTCGGAATGCTATACATAAACAGACATAGAATATAATAGAAAAATCATGACTTATAAAACAAGCTGAATTTTACAACATTCCTTAGGTGACATTTTTAACAATATATGTAAGACCTTTTTTTGAGATGGTTTCAATTAGTTACTGACGGCACAACTTTTTTTCTATTTCATATTAATATCACAACAAAAAAATAGGCCTTTGCAGCTCTTGCAAAACCATCAGTTGAGCATGCATTATGCTGGTAAGCCATAGAGTAGTTTTTGAATTGTTAATGTCTTATTAAGTGTCAGTATGATGAAATGTCTTTTGAAAGATGTGGCAATGTCATCTTTAGACAGACACAAGGTTGTAATCTGTATTGCACAACAGTATTTGCATAATGTTCTGCTATCAAACAGTGCTTTAAATTCAAGCATTAAAAAAATAGAGCATGAAAAGTTTAATGTTTAATAAAGGTGGAATATATTCTGTGTGAGCATCTGAAATATTGTAATTACTGTATCTAATTGTGAAACTATATGTTTCAGATTGCTCTTTACTCTGCAATATCTTCTGTGGCTGACAAGTTCCAGTATTAATTACCAGCCAGTTTATTAATTGTATATCTAGGATTTCTCAGTGACAAGCAGAATTAATTCTCATTATTCTTTAATTAGGATGGTTACAAATGAGAGTGCAGTGAAAAAAGTTAGAGTATCATCAGCAGAAAGCATTCCAAATCCAGCCAATTGCATCAGGAAGACATCATATGTTCAGTGGCCACAATTGAGGCAAAGAAAATTGCTGGTTTATTCTGTGCTCAAGTATCTGTGATTACTGGGCAGGTGGAAATGTTCCAATGTGTCTGAGCCTGCTCACTGGCAATCTGTCTGACACACAGATTTCCACACCCTCATCAGAGCAGGAAATCTTAATCCCAGCAGCAGTTCAAAGGAAAATATGGGCAATGACATGATGGGATTCAACAGCAGATTACAAATACATTATTTTAAAGTATCTAGATATAACAATTAGAGTATAACTGTACAGCATGCATCAGTGAAGGATCTCTGCTGTATAACCCTCGATGAGGGGAAAACAAATAATATTAATAAAGGAAGGGGAAACTTTGAATAAATTAAAAGGACATTCAGCTTACTGCAGATCTTTGTCTACGGTCATCAAGTTCCAGCACCTTCCTTGGTAATGTAGATTTTCCCACAAAGAATCCAGCTGATGGTTCTCCAGTTATTTTATTCTCTAGTGATTGCTGAAGACTGGGTCTTGTGCTCTGAGTGACATCTTTGAATCTTTCCACTGTGCAGTTCATATAGTATCAAGGATATCCCCTATTAGGAAACGGTAAACCAATAATCTTCTCATATCCTGTAGAGAAGGAAGACTGGTTTTTTTTTTTCAAGTTTTGTAAGTAGTCTAGGATTAAGCCTTCTCTTCGAATTATAACAAACAAGCAAGCAAACAAATCCTAATAAAAATAAGGTAATCTCCAATAACTGAACCAAGGATATGAGAGTCAGCCAGTGCTTTCTCTCCAGCCTCAAAACCATCAGATGTAAGAATAATTTCCTTCAAGTCTAGTTGGACGATTTAGGAGACATTTTATGGTGCAGTGTTGATACTGCCATTAGCATCTAAATATACTTGGTTGCAATTGAATAGCAAGCATGTTCTTACTCGTTGATCTCAATTCCCTTTTTGGTAAAATTCCTGGAATAGTTTATTCGCTTTTATGCCCTAATTGGTTCATGTGTCTGTCTATAAAATTTCATTTTTGAGAATAATTAGAGAATTGCAATTGCAATTGTGGAACTGTGTTCCAAAGCTTTTTAATTTTTGCTCTACTTGGCCTCTTTCAGAGGACTATAGAGGCATTATCAGGAGGCATCTCTTACTGTGACAGAAATATTGATCCTTTTTAGAGTACAGCCCAAGAGATTTTTCAGTTTGATTTTTCCTAGCAGAGATATTTCTTGGAAGACATGAAGAAACAGAGTGTGGTTTAATTGCATGGGGCAGGAGGGGAGGGTACAAAAGGGAAAGAGAAAAAATCAAAAATAAACTTTTCATTTCAGTTTTCAATAAGAAAAAATACTTATATTCCATATAGAGAATATAATTTCCCACAGGAACTTCAAGTACTGTTACATGTTTCAGTGGCTAAACATCTGTTAAGACTTTACAGCTGTACCAAAAAATATTTTAATAAAAACTATGATAAAACTATTTATACGCATTGTAGTCTAAGCCTCTTTATGATACCAGGAAGACACTAAAACTTTCTTGGCAATCTCTGGTATTTTAAATCATCTTTTTATGCCACAGGTCCATCAATTTCCAAATGAAGTGTGAAATCTCTACATATTCTCTGTCTTTTACAGTATGAGTTGTTCACAGAAATAATTTTTTTGGATATTGCTACAGAATTGAAAAGAACAGTCTGGCAAACAATTAGAAATGTACCTAGTGATTATGTGATAGGTGATTAAGCTTTTCTTGAATTTAGTGTATAGAGTACTTTCCCTTTCCAAAAAAATCTAACAAAGTTCTGGATGGAGATGTTGCAGTAGACAATTTATAGTGGATCCTTTTAGCAAAAGCTTAATATATACAATTTGTGAAAGCAAACACCTCCACTAATCTTTCTATACAGTGTCAAAACCCAGAATGCATACCTTCCTTACTCAGTGGAGTAAAGGGAAAAAGATGCATAGTATAAGAAAAGTAATCTGCAAGTAGATTATTATTGTTTTTCAGGGCACATCTTCAAAATAAGGAAGAGGAAGACACAGGATTTATTTTTCTCCCAAGGCTTTTAAAAATTATTTTTAAATTAATCTGCACAAGTCACTACATTTGAATATTGTTTCAATTTAATATAACATATAGATTGAAATAGATGTAGTGTAAAGTTTTGAAGTACAAAGTACTTTATATGGACTATGAATATTCATATGAAATATTTGGATTTTAAATACCACATGTCTTACCATTCAAGTTAAAATGCCTTTAAGAGAATTAAATTCAGAAGTCTGAATAATAGTGAGATAAACTTCCATTAACAGCTAACACCGTATCTTTGAATCCTCAGGAATTTTATGGCCACATGTGATTTACTTGTTAATGTACCTGAAAGCCATACATAGAAATATGTGTCAATGTACAAGATGAATTAATGTAACTAAAAGTTAGCACTTTCTGATAAAGACAAAGAATTGTGTTAGGAGTGCGTTACTAGCTAAATTACCCATTATATGGAAAAAGATTAGACTGGCAAAAGGAGCACTAATTTGGCAATAACAAGAGAGCACTGTTAATATTGGGGTGGGTTTTTTTTAACACTACCGGTTCCCTGGGAAGTAACTTTGAATCTATGATTACTGACACTACTGTAATTCTAATGGTAATTGAATTGGACTTCTAGAAGTTTTTCAAGGAAGTTGCTTCTGTTAGCAACTAAATTTCTTTGGTCTTGTCCATTGTGGTAACTGTTGATTGAACATTTTCTTGAAACATGCATTTTCTCTGCACTGACAATAACAACAGCAAAGACACTAATTCACAGTTTAAATGTTTGCTTTTAATTTCTTTACCGCTGTTCTTGTTTTAAGTGCATTCCACAGGTATGGACTTGTTTGTTTGTTTTGGATTTTTTTTTTCCCAACTATCTTATGGAAGAAATCTAGAGCTAAAATTGTCATAATTTCTAATGCTTTAGATACGGTTTGCACTACAAATGAGACTGAGTTTTGTATTTATACCTAATACAGTGGTTTCTTAGTAAATATCTGAAAAGTCTTGAAGAAAATATGACTACAGTTTGATGCACAATGTCTTTCTTTTTATCTAAAAATTCCCAATATAAAAATTAAACCACATCCTTGTAGTTAATCAGGATCAACAAAAAAAACCCAAATGTATGTGTATACACATATATGTATACTTACGCACATATATACAGGATTCTAATTAGTCTGTTTAGTGTATGATCTATCGACTTTCATCAATATAAAAATGTGAATGTTTCTTTGTTGCTTTTTTTTTTTTTTCATGCCATGAATTTTACTTTGGTAAGGAGAAGTGAATGTTGAATTTGGTTTCTTAAGGAAGGGAGATCTTAGAGAATAAAAAACTCATGTAAAAAGAAAAACAAATACAGGAAATATTTTCATATTAATTATTTTTTCCCTTTCTAACAGTAAAAGAAAGATGCTCTCTCATGCTTATCATTTGAAAGAACGTACAGTTGGGATAAAGATATGAATAAAGAATGAGTTTGTATACCTTTATTCTAAATAATGTATTGTTCCTGGATTATTTTCTGTGCAGAACTGGACAGAATTCATTTGCCTTCTAGGAGGGTACTGATTCTGTTTATCCATAGGATTTTGAAACAAATGAATTAATCATTGTAATTTTTATACACTATTCTAACCATATATTTATTTCATTTGTATAGAACAGTGTGGCAATCAGCTAGACTGTTTGATTTCTTTTCTTGTTGATTATTCATAGGCTGTTATTATTGAGAGCTTGTTTGTCATGTTTATGAAGCCAAACCTCTTGTGCAAAGAAAATTGTTATATTTATACCATCAGGTATTATAGAGATACACCATTTTTATTAGTTTAAACTGGATGACATTTCACATTTACATTAAGAGAATAATTTTGAATTTATGTGTGAAATGTGACTGTAATGTCACATTTAAGACTGACACTTAAATTTAGGTATGTACAACCACATATCAACGTGTAAGCTTCCCTGATAACTAACATTACCAGTGGAACCCAAGGAGCTCTGATGCCTAGGCACAGTTCAGCTATCTAAACATAGTTTTAGTCAATCTAAAATGTGTCATGCAGTCTCCAGCTGCCATCCCAGAAGTCATGGGTTATTCTATAGACTCCATGTTGTATCTGCCAGCTTTGTGTGAGCAAGAAACTACGCAGTGCTGCAAGTGGTACTTGACATTTCTGTTTAGGAAACAACATTCCATGTATAATATCTACACAGGCAAATCATTGCCCTGCTTTTGCCATCCACATATTCTGGCTCTTCATTGTCTATAATAGAAGATTAGACACCAAGTTCACACATACATAATAATAGAATAATATGACTTCTAGTGGATTATATGTTAGGTAGAGAAGAAAAAAAACAAAACACAAGAAAAAGATATATACAAATGTGAATTACATTGTTCCACTACCTGTACATATAAAATAAACACAGGTTTTGAGAAAATATTTTATATGGACAATATTTTCTTAAAGTTACATTTCTGTCTACCTATCTGTTTTATTATGAATTTATATGTATCATCTCTCTTGTTGCCCTTGTGGTTGTAGCCTCCAGAGGGTTATTACTGTACCTAATAACTGAAATGAAAGAGTTCTTTTACAAAATCTTTCCTCCACAGTACTGTTGTATTGCTGAACATACCTGTGTCACGTACTTGACTCAGCAATATAAATGTTAAAAATACCTTACTTTTGTATAATTCCTGATTCTGTTTGTTACTACAGCAAGAATAATCTTTTCATCTGAAGTTAAAACTGAAATTAGTATAAAACCACAAAATCTAATTCTAAATTTAAAAATACATGTGTCAGGTTTTCTGCAGTCTTTGTTCCATACCACTGTTCAGTGCTTAAATACCAGTGATGTGATGCTCCTTAGTTCAAAGCATAAGTATACATGAATATTACTCTTTACCATATGCTAAATCTTGTCTCTAATATCAAAACTGCACTGAAATATTTAAATAGGCATGAAAACTTTATTTAAATGACTCTCTAATCACTTAACTTCTAAGTATCTCTTCCTAATTCCTGTTTTACCGGTAAATTAGCTCGTGAAAGAAAGGTTCTGAAGTAAAACAATTTTAAATTGGATACTTGAACTTTCATAAAATACACACCGTTTTCAGTTGCAACCCCAATAAGAGTCAGTCATTTACTTCTCTTTTATTTCATCTGCTTTTAGTTCAAATATGAGTATCAATAAAAAGTTCATCCCTCAAGATAACTCCAGTATTAATGTAACTATTCCACATACTAGAATTTTATTAAGTTTGAGTAATTCCTCAGATCCTTGAATTCAGTGAATGCTGTGTTTGTGGATCTAAGAACAGAATTTATAAATGCAGATCCTATGAAGGACTTCTGTTAGTCAAGACAGCTTCTTTCCTTCTCATCTCCAGGACTCTTCACCATTATTTTTGTTTTGAACATGAGCTTAGTTTCTCATTTTAGCTACTCAAGTGTCCCTCTAGGCCAGGAGTCCTCAACTTTTTAACCAGGGGGCCGGCGCACAGATGCAGTGGCAGGCAGTCATCTGCGGCTGCTTGGTTTCCCCCCCATCCTCCGGCAGGGGTGTGTGTGTGTGTCTGTAAACACCGGGGGCCGGATCGAGGACCCTGGGGGGCCGTATCCAGCCTGCGGGCCGTAGTTTGAGGACCCCTGCTCTAGGTTTTGTCTCCTCCAGTCTCTCTAAAAGAATTGTTGGGCTTATGGAAGCTTGTAAACAAATGACAGAATTACCAAGGATTATTTTGTTCTAACCCAGTTTCATTCTGTGAATCTTCTTTCACACTGATGACCTATGTTCAAGTAGCTTAAAAACACTTTATAGATGTGTTTATAGTATGGCATTGTTTAAATATGTGGTAAAATGAGACAATTTCCCCAATTTTCTCCTTTAGTTATGACTCCGATTCTAAGGGTTTGGTGGATAAACAACTTTCCATGGAATTTCAATGCATTATAGAACAGTGCAATGCAAGATAGAATAGAATAGGAAGACCAGAATAGTTCCAGTTGGAGGGGACTTAAAATGATCATCTAGTTCAATTGCCTGACTGCTACAGGGCTGACCAAAAGTTAAAGCATGTTATTAAGGACATTGTCCAGTATCATATTAGAGTAAAATGTAGCAAAGGAAGTTACGGTTTCACAGTTCCAAACCAGATGTAAAAGGAAAAAAAAAAAAGGAAAAAATCATAGAAAAACTTAGTGAACCCTCCACCTCTCTTAGAAGTGGAAAAAGTTTACCCTCAGTTTGTTTAGAGCACTGTATCACAATGTATGACCCTGGGACTTCAGTTACAAGAATTTCTACATATTCTTATATCCAATATTGGATGCAGCACTGAATAAACCTTTGTCTAGTGGTTTGTTTTGGTTTTTTTTGAAGTGATGGTAATTTTATTACTTCTTTAATAGTCCAAATGATGCCAAGCAATGAATGCAACAATTAATAAAAAAATAATAATTCTTTAAATATTTTACCTTAATTTTCATTTTAAGATTCTTGAAAATATAGCTGCAAATGATATAATTGCTTGATCTAGAGGCTACTGTATTAGAATTTTCCCAATTATCTATCTCAGCATTAGCTGTGAGGAAAACTGAAAGACTGCCTCTGGGTTGTGTAAAACTGAGAAACAAGCCCCTGGCATCTTAAGCATGGTGAATATTTATTATGATTTTCATCTAGAAGACAGACAGGACCAGTATAAAAAAATTTTGCATTTCTGTATCAAGTACACTACTGAACTAAGTTTAAATTCACTGTATTTATTACACTATTGTATGTGTGCTGATGCCTTTCTATAGCTTTAGTCTTCCCACCAAATAGCTATGTGAGAATGCAGGAACAGGGTACATTAGTTTATAAAACAAAGACTCAAACTGTGGCATGAAATACAAAAAGACATCTGCTTTTATGGTAAAAACTCTTCATGCTTCTTGGAGTGTGTATTAATCAGGGATGTTGTAGCACAACCAAGAAAACGTAAGAGAGCAGGTTCTTAGAGAAATGATTGTTACAAGATGGGTTTCTGAGCTTTACTAGAATATCATTAAGCTCTGTACACTTCTCTTAAAGGTAATTCAATTTTGCTTTGTTAGAAATAAATCTTAATTATGACACTTATGTGGTACTTGTATAGTACTAAAGAAAACCCTATGTAAAAAGAAAAACCACAGACGTTCCATAGTAAAACAAAAAGAATGAAAACAGAAAACAAAAATCTGTCATAATTTGCTGCATACAGAATAAATGGTGATGGAGCTGAATCCTTCATTCTTACTGTTTGAACTGATAAAGATAAAATGTGATTTCATCGACTTACAGATAATGATTAGCACTGTATCAAGAAAATTGTCCAACTACCAATATAAATCCCTAAAGGAAGCACCATTATTTAATGAAAATGTATAACTTAACTTTTTTAAACCCACCAGAAAAAAGTGACTGCTTTCATACTTCGTTTTATATGTAAGATCCTTAAAAAAAGAATCAGGGTCTTGTATTTAAGAACATAATACATTTATATCGGTGAATACAGATTTTTTTCTGATACATTATTATGTAGTAGTAATTCACTGAAAGAGAATATTAGTGTCTGCAAACTCCACATGCTGCCCCACCCTGGCCCCATCTTTTTTGGATATATATGCAGTAAAATATTAGGAAATGCATGTTTTACATGGGGAGATGTGTTGCCTGGCAACAATAACAGTGTCAATTCCTCTTCAGTATGTAGTATGTGTCCACATCTAGAATGCTATTTATCTTCATTAGACCTAAATAATTTAGGCTGTCAAGTCTCTGGTGACATTAGATATCTGATAATCATATATTTCATGCTCAACCAGATGCACTTACAAGCAAAATAAAAATTGCATAGTCTCTGTCCCATATTTTCACACTATGGCATCATTAACAGTGGAGTGTTGCCTCCCTTTTCTTTGTTCCCTATTCTGATTGGTATCCATGAAGTAAACTGCCAAAGCAAAGTGAAGACCAAGCCTTAATTATCAACCTTCCTTTTAACAGTGGAATTGTTCTAACTATGGCTGTCTTCGCAAACCCATGCCTCTTGCATTTCAGTTAAAAATTTGAAGACAGTTTTTTGCAGTATATCACCCAATAAAACTGACAAACTGATTAAAGTCACTCAAGGTAGCTATGCATCACTATGTACACAATTTCATTCTATTTGAAAAAAAAACCCCAACCAATCCAACAACAAAATAAACCCCCATACCAAAACAACAACATAAAAAAAAACCCTATACTTCTCTACATGTCTGTACATGTCTATATATAGACAGGTGTGTATATATATGCACATATATCTATAAATATATACGTATGCACGTATGTATCTGCGTATGTGTGTAAACCCCCCTGACATTTCTGTCCCAAAGCTGTGCTGCAGCTGCAATACAGAAATTGCCAACTATGTCACAGTCATATTGTAATGATTTATTCCTCTTCAGAATAAAAAAGATATGCTGTTGATCATAAGGTTTCTCTGGTGATACAGAGAATGGCACCTCTCATATTCATAATTTTCTAAAAATCTTTACATAAAGTCTACATTTGAATGTGTTTTCTATGGTGCCAGTAATTATACCTAGCTTGCAAAAGCTTCACACTACACAATCATAAGAGACAGTGTTCCTAACTACAACATACACTAAAGGATGTAGAAGAACATAAAGAGGCTTAGAGCCACTTGAATGGGAAGGGAAAAAATGGTTTATTCTTATTTAACCTCACCCTTGTTGACTATGCTTCTGACAAGAGAGACTTTGTATAAAAATATCAATGCTAGTCATATAAATGCTGCCAACGTATGCACTGAAATTAGGTTTTTTCTTTATCTTTTATAATGTGTAATGTGAAGTATCACATCAGATGAGATGGAAAGAAATTGGAAGTTCTGTCCTTTTAAATAACTTCATCTTACTTATATATACTATACTTTTAGAACTGAAAGCATGGCTGGGGACTATTGGAAACCAAATAAAAGAGGATTCTTGCATTGAATATTCAGATTAACTATATTTATTATAATGTTTTAAACTCAGTCTCCTATTCTTATGTGTTTAATAGGAATATCTGAGGTCACATACAGTAGCTTATCTTCAACAGTAGTTCTAAATGGTAAAATTATCCTACATTTAACAATTGTTTAAGCAGATGGAAATTTAATATATAAAAAATTATTGGTTTGGAAAGGGGACAGCAATTACAATAAACTAAGACTAGGACCTTAGAAAGAAGGAGAAAAGAAAGAAAAAGACTCAGAGATAGTTTAGGATTCTGTGTGTGCACATCCATTCTGTATTAAGACGTATTAATGTAGGCGTCTACATATGATGTGAAATAATGGTGTTCAACATCCTCAAGGAAGTAATAAAAGCAAATAGCAAGGTTTAGCACCCTAAAGTTCATCAGATTTTGGTTTATTCAGAGAACTGGTAGGTAGGATCTCATGGGAGGCAGGTCTGAATGGCAAAGGAGAGCAGGAAAGCTCTAAGGACTTTAAGGACAGCTTCCTTCAGGTGCAAGAAAAGTCCATCTTAACACCTAGGAAAAAAAGTAGATAGGTCAGAGACTGACTTGGCTAAGCATGGAGTTCATATCAGAGCGTGACCTGGATCCTGATGCTGTTATCCTATGTGAGATAGATGTCTAAACCCCCATGAAAATCAGTGGAAATCCATAGCTCAATTCATTTATTTAAAACTAGATGTTAGGGCCATTTTAATTGCCCTAATTTATTCAGTCTATCTATACAGGACTAGCAGAAATATAGGAGACCTATGTCTTTCTGGAGTGGCAGCTGCTGGCCAGGCAGGCAGGACACCACAAGACATTTTGAATGCTACAGTTTCTGGGAAAGGACATTAAATACTTGTTCAATACAGTAAACAGACTGAAATATAGCTCAGTTTATCTTGTAGCACATGCTAAGGGTGAAATTTCATGTCCAAGTATGGATGTTTAAGGTTCTTTGAAATGTCCTAATATTACACTTGGTCTCCAGCAGCTAATCCTGAAGGGTGCAGGTCTCTTACTGTCCCTTTGTCAGATGTGTCAAATACTGTTATTTTGAAACATCACTAGATGCCTATGTTTAGTCAATTGACTTGCAGCTTGTCAGGGGAATCGTTGCACCAGTTCTACTGAATAGATGTGTTAACAACAAGAACTTAGAAACTTCTTGTATACGGATTTTTGCATGTAATTGTCTCAGTTTTGAACTGAAACACTGAATCCAATCCAAGGATGCATATATATTTTAATAACAAAGATAATTCAGATAATTCTGGAAATGAAACACTATGCTTATAATTAGGGTGGCAAAATAGAGTTGTCTGCAATAATGCATCAATGGAAAAGTTAAATTTATGTGTAAAAGCTAAAGACTTTATATAAAAGGTTGATGGTGATGTATTCATATTACAAAATTAAAAGGTAATTTCATGATAAATCAGGAAAAGACACTTGGCATCTAATTAATAATATTAAACATTATTGGTGATGTAAATTTACTGTAACAGTAAATTATAAAATTACTTGGAATTTCATGGTAAATATCAAGAAGGTAATTCTGGTTGATGTAGCAAAAAGAATAGGCAGTAACTAGACTGTAGCGTGGAAACATACTTGAATGCAGGAAGCTGATAAGAAGGTAATTTAAACACCAGGTTACAATACGATCAAATACTTTGAGAGTGAAACTAGATACAATTTAAAGACATAAGATTTTTTTAAAAGTATAAATAACTGGTGCATCAGCTAACCAAGTCTTTGGAGAGTTCTTAAACATTCGTAAATTTTAAAACATCCATACTTCTCCACAGACCTGTGCTCTCATTCAGATTAAAATTAATTACAAGAAGTCCATTGGACTGGGATTTAGATACGTAAGGATGTTCTTAACTTATTCCTTCTGTATTTAAAATTCTTATATCAATAAACTTCTACTTTTTGGAAACCGGCTATAAATTAGAAAACAAGTCCGTAAGATATTTTTTTTCCTGAAAACAAGAAAAATTACATGCCTCTGTTACTTTTTTCCAACTGCTTCCTTAATTCTCTCAGCTTTATTTGCTTAAAACATTCCCTTTAAACTGTTACCCAATTAATTCTTTCTAGAAAACATTCCAAAGGCATGGTCTGGCCCTTTTTCTTACAAGAAGAATCAGGAAGTTTGCAATATGCATAGCGTTGTCAGGTCACTATGAGTGGCCCAAGATGCTGAATTCATTGGACAGGGATGTTCTGTTTTCTACAAGTGTGATTCACATCATCCAGCTCATTCTAGTACTCGAGGTTTATTTGTAAAAAGCCAATACTCTTGTACTTATGCAAAGTTTTCAGAATCAATAAGGACTTCTTTTTTTTCCCCTCTTGTAATGCTACCGACTACTTTACATAACATCATGAAGCTGCTTTGTCTGGTTTTTTAACGGAGTCATACATAAGAACATATGAACTTTTCTTTTTGTATTGCTATCTACTAAGATATTCCATTTTAGCACTTGAGATAGATTGATAGATAATTAGATAGACATAAAGATGGATACTTCCACTATGGCAGCTGCCAGGTGACTACTAGGTTTTCAGTTCTCCAGGGCAGGATTTACACATTCAGTATTCCTGGATTGGGCAGAATTCACAAATACATTATTCCTGGATTAGGCATTCACATGACATCTTCCCCTTCTTTGATATAATCATAGATTTTTATTCTTTTCTATGACTTTTCCTGTGATCTGGTAAATATTATGCAGATATTCCTTATATCAGACTAAATCTGTTCTTACAGGTAAAAGTCCCGTGACTTCTCTTCATGTATCTTGAACTTTTCCCATCCTCGCATAAAGGATTTTATACAGTATGTATAAAATGTATGCATACTTTAGGTCAGCTCCCCAACCTTAGTGTCATCCATCCTGTTACACTTTGTCTCCCTGAACATATGTTTAATATTATTGTCACTGTTCTTCCTGCAAGTCAACAAATACACAGCCAGGACTCATGATGTGGGGCTATGTAAGCAGCATTGTTACATAAGTTTGTAAGATATGGAATTTTGGTATTTCAGTTTAACCTCTGCTGCTTTGACATAGCCCCTTATTATAGCCTGCCTTCTGAGAAGATATTTTAAACAATAGTAAAAAGCTATGACATAATGTCTAGATGCATTGCATCATATATTTTGGTAAGTCATAATCCTTCATTAAAATCCCATTATATCATGTTTATTGAAGGTTTGGCATCTTAAATTAATACTATCAGCTTTTTCTCATATTTTAGATATTTTTGTTATGCATTAAAGTTCTGGCTTTGTGCGTTTCTTACCATATTATATCAGTTGTCTAAAAATAGTTTGGCAAAAAATGAACTATTGATATGACCTTGATTTCCTAAATTAAAAAATGCGTACCTGTACCTCTCCAAATAAACTTTAATATTTCCCATTTGAAGTCCCTTTTATTCAATAGTAATAATAACAACAGCTTCATCTTACAGTGCTAGAGTACCACACAGATTTACCTGACTCATTTCTCCTGAGACAAGGTAATGTTGCTCTCACTGTTATCATTTACACATTTATTCTGCCAGTTATATGCTGAGATAAAAGTCTTGATTGTAAGTGATCAAATCTTTTTGGTCTTCTTCAGTCTTATGGGTCCTAACAGTAGAAGATTAATTTTTTTTACTACTTAGCATATACAGGCATATATAACCTCTCCGTTTTGTCTTATATTACAAAAGGGAGTAGTATAGACTGGCTAGATAGGAAATTTTTGCACCCATGAAGCAGAACAAATAGAGCTGTAGGTCTGGATATGGAGAGTAGTTTGTGACACGGACAAAGGAAAGCCATAGGATTCAGTCCTTTCAGGCTCAATGTAAGTGATTCAACACAAGCTGTAATAAGACTTGCAAAAATTCTGAGCATGTGAAAAATGTGGAAAGAATACAACTTATGCTAACTTTTGCTTATTGAATCTTTAAAAGCAGTAAGTCTTCAGAAAGTCAGATTAACTCAGCTTTCCATGAGTGAAATAGAAGGCAATAATGCCTTCATTTCTTTTTAGAAGCCCATGAATAAAACACAGAAGTATATACCTGTTTCCACAGTACTGCAGGAGGTAAAATATCTCCACCTTGTTGCGTGTGTCAGTCTTGCAGCTGCTATTAGTGTAACTGCTGTTTTCTGCCCCAGCTCAGTAAGAGTCTGGGGCAGAAAAATTGAGAGTTAGAGAGAAGCAGGAAGCAATATTTGTAGTGGTTGACTCACTTTTTCTGTCAAATATTCACAGAAAATAGATTAAAATGCCCTATATAGCTTTGCCTTCACAGTTTTATCTAGTCCAGGGTTTTATAGCACTGTTGATTTAAAGCAGCTATAAATTATTTTCAGAATTAAAACATCTTAATTTAAAATTCACATTCTGTTCAATAATTTTTCTTCTCCAGAATTTTTCTCAGATAATATGTTTCATCAAAACTGGCACACTTCCTTTTATAATATAGAGAAACTGTATTACATTTTATTTTTATTTTAGTAAAAAATGCATAAAAATCTATGTATGGGGCAATATATAGATGTGATTGCACATAATCTTGCTCATGCATGTGTTAACTAGAAGTAACTATTTCCATCACAATTTCTAAGTACCTCAAGTATTGACTCCATTGTAGACCTTGAAATATTGTAAATGTTTGCAAATAACCAGAGTAATTATAGCCTAGTGCAAAAACATAAATACAGAATCCTAGCGTGTCTGACTTCACTTGTCTTTGGTGTGGAGGAACCCTATTTACAATTATGATATCTTTCAAGGAGGAAAAACAATTCCAATTACTTCCTTTATAGAGGTTTTATAGTTGCCATGCTCTGAATAAAGCAAAGCTCAGCATACATTTCAAATGCTAAAAGTTCAAAGTTATGCACCTAAATTCTGCTTCAACGTTTGTGCCATGGCATAAATTTTTAACGTTTTGCAGCAGATACAAAGGTTTCCCTTGCTATCAGACCTGTTACATATTGGCCACTTGGAAGAAAGGAATATAGGAGTTTGTTCCAGGTCCCTAAATACAGAGCAGGGAAAAAAAAAATGTCTTTGTTAAGTAGCCTCCTTACATGATCAAGAATAACTCAGTCCAAAGTGAGGTCTTACCAGGTTTGGCACTGCTGTGCATTTTCTTCAGCTACAGTCTTAGAAAGAGGACAGCAAAAGCCCCCGCTGACTACTTCTTATGCTTAAAATCATTGCTGTAAGCATTTATCTCCTCCGTGAGCCATCTTTGCAAGAGATTACAGAATTCCAATAATCAAAAGTTCCTTCTCACCTCACACACAAGGTTTTCCAGTTTCCTCACCCTGCCTCTGTTGCTATTTTGATCAATGAACAAACAGGAACATAAAATATTTTTTTTTCTTAGCAAACTTCTATACTAATATTTGCTTTGTTCGTTAAGTACTTTAGAAGACAGTACTTTAGAAGAAGCATTTAGAAGGATGAAATCTTAACTGTTCTTTAAAGGTAGCATGATTTATGCATTTAAATATTCTCCACTATTGAAGAATTCAGTCAAGCTTTATAAATAAATTTTCTCTTTAACTCCACAAAACTGTAGAACACCTTCTTTATATATTAGCATACATTGTCCAAATGCCTCATTTTATATGAAGAAGGATATTTTTTCTAACATTTATTTTTGTTTTAAAATTTCAATTAACTTAAATAATTAAGTTACTCAAATACCAGTAAGATTTGGAAACAGTACATTTCAGGACAAAAGTTTTTGATTCTAACTTTTTGTTATTTTATTTTAATATTACATCAAGAAATATTTTGAGGGTTCCCAATTTTTATCTCTTTTTAATCTTGTTTTTTTTTCCCATACAACTTCACTTACAATAGCAATGCTAAATTATTTATGGTTTATAGATATTTTTAATCATATTATTTCAGAAGCAAACATTTCTGAGCCAAATTTCTCTTACATTAAAGTATACAGACTTTAATTTAAGTAATCTTTTCTTCTCAGCTTTTAATGTTACACTGAATAAACAGAAGAAGGATGTTAGTTTTCCTGTGACCAATATCACCTAGAGAATATATGTGTATTTCATTAAAAGGGGATATACAAATAAGAAAATATGAAACTGTAGTTCAAGTTGTAAGTACTAGAAATATATTTGTTTAAAAACAGTTCAGCAGCTTGAAAACCGGTGTTGATTTTCTAATGTATTTAAAGTAGGTGGGTTTCTACATACTTAGTGTTGTGATCTCAGTGGTTTTCCAGTCAGTAGTCAGTCCATGTACAGTCAATCCAGATTTGGGATGAGTATTTGTAACATTTTATGAACTCGTATGGTAAGAGTAACTCTATTCATCTCTATGTAATGGATGGATTTCCTTTATTCTGGTGACTGACCTTTTTTTTTCATGGCTAGAGAGAATCACTATGCTGGTCTGATATTAAAGCACTGTTACCAAATGCTGAACTTTTTTTATTATTGTTACTCAGTTGCTATCTTAGATATGCAGCTGATGGCTTTTATTAATGACAGAATTGTGAAAGGATTAGCTAATGGATTTTTAATGCATCTGGCATTACTGTGGTCTTTTGTTCATGAATTATTTGTAAATAAAGATTGGACTATTCTTCCAAATTCTTAAATTGAAGACTTAAAAAAACCCAATAACAGCAGTTCATCAGATATAACAGTATTTTTCCTAGGAAGATTATGATTCAAATTCCTGATTAAATATGTGAAAGGAAGATGGAATTTTGGTTCTTGCAACTTAGTATTGTCATAAATAATAGTAGACTGTTGCTTGACATGAAAATTTATAGGCTTTACAAGCTCCTTGATACTGACACACTTTATCTGTGAAAAGGTCAAGAACAGGCACACAGTTTTTGTAGTATGATCACTAGCCTGAATCTGAGTTTTTCATTGCTAAGGCTTCTGATTGATTTAAAAACACATTCAAGTTACAAAGGGATCAATAAAGAAAGATATTTACAGTTTTCATTTGGAAATGGGATTATAGAAAGTTAGAGGGTTATATAAACAATCTATACTATTTATATCAAGCAGCATGCAACATTTAAAACAACATACTTTAAACAAGAAAAATACAGTAGTTTATATCCTTGAAATAGCTGGCATAATTTTAAAAGTAAAGTCATATTAACAATATTGCACATATATTTATTTTTTCTTTTTGTCTCTTCAGTTCATAATTTTGACAAAATTTTACACATTATTTTTGAATCAGAGTTTATATGATTATTGATTGTAAGACTGCTGATTATACTATATTTATTGACTTGAGTAAAATGTTTCAGTTGTAAGAATATTAAATTGTGTGTACTAAATAATACTTGTGCACATTACAATTATAATTAGAATATGGAATAAAATAATATACATTACCAGAATATTCCCCTATTAAAGTTATTTGGTTTATTCCTCCACCTGAAAAAATAATAAATGAAGATATTTTATTTTTTTTAAATCCAGTTTTACAGAAACACTTATAATTACACTTCCTGCTGTGAATATGACCTCTAATCCATGAGACACTGAGTGCAATTTCCATGACTGAATGTAGATATCTAACAGCGTATTAAATGCCTTGTCTTGTCTGATCTCCATCAGTCATTACAGAAGAACAAAAATCTTCTGTGGATATCATATGTCCAGCCTAACAAGAATGCCTTTGATAATTAAAGGTCCTTAAAACAGTATCTGAAATAATACATGTTCAACTCCCTCAATCTCTTCCTAAATAAATGACTTATAGGCTTTATGTAGTCATAAAAAATAATGTTAAGGAGGAAAATACCAATCATGCCATTTTCCATCTAAGTTATTAAGAACAAAAAATCTAAAACTACATTCAGCTGCAGGATTTATGATTATTTCTAACTTTCAGTTCACATGAGCTGAGTGAACATATGCTGACTGCCATTCTCACTGCAGTAAGTAAGGTGTACCCACAGTATCCTACTTTTTACACGTGGGATGTCACAGGGAGACAACTTGGATATATGCCCCACATGGGTGTTGTGCCCTATTAACAAAAGTCCAGTGGGATGGATAGGACCAAGCTTCTAGGAAAGAACAAAAAGGATCAGGGTGCATAATTTCTTTTCCTTCTCCCAGACCTTGTAACGAGTTAATATGGCTGTTCCATCGAGCAATCATTCTTGTTGCAGCTGTAGTGATGTTAAAACAAAATCAAGCAAAGAAAGCCCTAGTTCTATTCCTAAGCAAACGTAAGAAATTGGGGCATGTCAACAAAAGAAATCATTGTATAGTAACTTAAGATATTAATTTCAAAATATCTTACTCTGGGATATTTTTACAATTATTAACAGGAAGTGTCATACTAGCTGCTGTAGTTACCTCATTATATAAACAATTTCTCCATGATTTTGCTTTCCTTTTGCTACTGTTCGTTGTGTTAATTCTACAGTGTTATAAGATACAGAATTTTTTGGTTGTTGTTCTTTCAAACAAAGTAATTAAAAGCATTGTTTCAAGACTGATTTGTCAAATCAATGAGGGAAATGTCTTTCCTGTAAAATGTGGTTGGGGTACACTTTAAAAGGCAGCATTAAATGAGGAACTAATAGATTCTACTAGAAGTCAACCAAATCAAAAAATCTCTTCTGCTAAGTGTGGTTTTTGCATTAGCTCATGGGCTAAATATGGTATTCTCTAAAGTTCTTTTCTATTGGAAAGAAGAAAAAAAAAAAAAAGAAAAAAAACAGAAGGCTAAGATAATTTGAAAAAAGCATTGGGTAAAAAATAGTGCCAACAAGCAATTAAGAAAATTTCAAGAAGTGTTGGATGCAGAAAGGGTGTATAAAGTCCAGGTGAGATAATGTAAAGCAAGGGTTTGTTAAGTGAGCATGTGGTTGGCATGCGTAAAGGGAAAAAACACAAAGGAACTGTAGGCAGAAACTGGCTTGTTTAAAATCTTTCTAGTGAGAACAAAGGTCTTCAATATGAAATTGTTAAGTCTGACCCTTTGGCACGCAGTAGGTGTTATCTAGTTAATGGGATATAAGAAACTTCCTGTAGAAAGAGAAAAACGGTGCTACTTTTGTTTTTTCAAAGACATTAGCCAATGGTGAATCCCAGTGTTTGTGTTACAGATTGAACAGACTGTACGACTGTATGTTATGAGAACAGAGAAAGCAATAATAAAATGTGGAGAGGCTATAAAACAGGAACAATAATGTGATAGGAGAGGAAGCTACCTAACTGTTCAAAAAGACACAGGTGCAATTGTATCCTCAGCTGAAAAAAAAAAAAATAATCCTTTGGTAGCTCTTTGTTGAGCATCATTGTCAGAGGTGGAAGTCAAAATGACAGATGGGTAATCTGAAATTCAGTAAATAAGGCTGTAAAGTTATGCTAAAGGTGACAGCATCTGTCAAGCACAGGCACAGCTTTAGAGAAGGCCATTTGGACTTTCCAATTTATTAGAAAGGGAAAACAAGACAAACATGAGGATTTGGGATTTTTGAGGGGTTCTGTGAGACTCTGCAAAGTTTTTTAAGGAATATTTAGGGGAAAGGGATCAGGGAGGAACAAAGAGGGTAATAGGGATACAAAAAAACGCCAATTGCCTGCGAAACACTGCGACTCAGTATAGTTGTCTGACCAAGCCCTGCATCTGATCATCTGTCCTATCTTTCTGTTAAATCCTTTCTTAACTCTCTTTCCATGTAATTTCATCCTATGTCCTGTGCATGCGAGTCCTGCAAACACCAGGTGCCTGTGGTGACGCAAGTCGAGGAGGACTTAAAAGAAGCACTATGTCTGCGTGGCTGGGTTCGGACAAAATGGCCTTTATTGTTTATACAAACTATTTATATGGCTTAGACAGTGCAGGTGTTAGACCCTGATAGGTTTTTGTGTCCTTATTCTTGCTTGCTATTTGCTGTTGCTGTAGGTGCCCGTACACTGCGGTTCTAAGTTCCGATTCTTCACATCCTGTTTACATACCTGACAATTTGTGGCTGTCTTAAAGGTACACGGCTAAGTCTTTGAAGTCAACTAACTTGTCTGCAGACCCGCTGCAGACCCCAACAGGTGCCAGCTACTGGTAAGGTGAGCATGAGTGGATTTGGTGTCAGCAACCAGAGTCTGACCAGGGTGTAGACGCCCCAGTGGTGTCAACTACTGGATCTAGTAGGGGTCTCAGTGCCAGGAGCCAGAGTGGGTGAGGGTCTTGACCACCAGCTACAGCAGTGGCACAACAATATGTCCCCTAAAAAACAGCTACTGCAAGGGACTGGTGTGACTGGGGTAAGTGAGGTGCTTAGCACTGACAGCAGCAGTGGGACTATTGATCACAGCCCATGTGCCTGGTGCTGGCTGCTGGTGGGGGAAAGTATCTTGCTTTCTCTAAAACTGTGCATGTGCATGGGATGTTTGTGCAATTTGCTAGCAAACTTCAAGCAGGACTAGCTGGTGAATAATAGTCCCAAGGTCCAGGCAGGGGTATCAGATAGTTGGAAGGTCCATGCTAGTATTTGATGGGACCCACAAATGAGAGGTGCCAGTGAGATGAGTCTGTGCATGCATGTATCTTCTTGCTAAGTGAAAACCAAGGTGAGCTACCCGATGAATGGAAGATTCATGACCACGAACTGGATAAGATGACTCAGGATCTAGGTAGGAGTGTTGGACAGTCAGGATGGCCATGCTGGTACTTGGGGGATCCACAGATTTGTGTGTGCTTGTGAACCCAAGGAGCAGTATGTACATGCATGTTTTCACTAGTGAGCTTCGGCCTCTGCCAGCTGAAGAGTAGAAGGGGACCTGGTTGCATACACTTATGTTTAAGGTGAGTCCTGGTACTGTTATACATTGCTGCTGTTTGAAGGCAGTGTCTTGTCTGTGCCTTTGTGTGTGTGTGTGTCTGTGTGTGATTTATGTGTGGGGGATGCATTTGGGGGGGGGTGGGTATGTGGGGGTGTGGGCGGTGTATGTATGGCTGTATCTGTAGATGTGAGACAGAGACCACCAGGCCTCAGGGTGCACCACACTGGGCTGCAGCAGGCAGGCATGAGGAGCCCCCAGCCCCAAGTGCACAGGAGATGGTGGCCCAAGTGCAGAGGGAATACACTGGCCTCTTATAACATCTCTTAAGAAAGGTCTTTGTCTGTTAAAATGTCACATCCAAAGGAATGATAGAAAGCTGAACTGCAGATAAATGGAAAACTTTTCTTTCAATCTGGCCACAGCACTCTCTCTCTGTTAACTTATTCAAGGCATTTTGTCTCATTACTATGTGCTCTTTCATCTTAATATCCAAAGTTTATATTTGCAAAATTTTATTTATGTTTGGATTGACAATCTGCCCTATGGCATATGACCATAAGGCTTGTTGCTTTTTTCTCTAAATTGTACTGAAGGAACAATTAAAGGGTTGTGGTTTTTTTTTAATTTATAGAAAAAATACCATATTTGCAAAACACCTATATTTTTACTTGCTGTATCTCAATATCTCATTATATTTAATGCATGTTTTACAATAGGATCACTGTTCTGAAGCATTTGTCAGGTCTTTTTTTTTTTTTAAACTGCAGCTTCTTCTATCATTTGGCTTCTTCCTTCCTTAAGAACTGTTTTCATTTTCCAGCGTTGTTGTTATGTATTACTTTTATAGTTTATATGCAATAATTCAATGCCATATTTTAATAATGATCTACAATAAGTTAATTAGAAGTGATCTATTAATAAATCTTTCAGGAGGTTGGAAATATGCAGACTTTCACCTTATACTTGACAGTACATGATGCAGTTGTTAATGAATCAATAAGGAACACTCTCACCTGTTTTAATTCCAATTAAAATGTTGGAACTATGTGAGATGAAGCCAGTGGCAAAGTAAATAATTATCTTTAATAATCTGTATGTATATGCATAAATAAGTACATACCATTATAGTTGGTTGTGTGAGATGCGTTGTTTTCTCTGCATGTCCTGTACTTTGAGACTTAAGAATTCCTTCTCTTCCACCTTGAATAAAATTACAAAATTTTAAAAGTTTATTATACAGAATTACAGCTAACAAATTTTGTCTTTAAGTAATTTAGGACATTCACATTTTTCAGGAAGAGAGTTGTGTTTCTCATAATGTACCAGTGATGTACAGAAATACAGTCATCATCTCTGAATTGCCTGCACATATTCTCTCCTAGCATCTGTAAATCTTGTTTAGACAATTTTTGAACAATTGCTTATAATATAGATAAATCTGTATATTTCATCAGCTTGTGAAATCCTACAAGTAAATTTGACTGGATTGGATGTCCAGAAATCTTTTCCTGTATCTACTACTTCTGCAGAATGAATCTGATTTGTGTGTGAAGATTTTTGATGTTTTGGAGAAACACAGCCCATTCAGTATGAAAAAGTAAAATTTTATCAATTGTGAAGATTATAACAGGAGCTATATTCTATTATAGGCTCCAAAATTTCGACATCAGGGAACTATATACTCTGTTAGCAAGCAGACATTCATTGTAGGCAGGCAATAACCTCTTTCTGTGAAGAGAAGTATCCTCCTTTGTGAAACAGTTTGAAGACCAAATACTGTTATCTCTCTTTGTTGATTAAGGAGAGTCTAGGTATCTGATGTTCTCATTAGGATCTGCCTGGAGTTAATTAATGAGAAACATTAAGCACAAGAGTTTGTCTAAAGAAGTGGTTAACCCCAGGCTGCAAAGTAGGTATTTCCTTACTTGGAAAGCAGAGGTCATTCTCAAAGAAGTGAACACCTTTTTTTAAATCACTTCAGAGCACCTACTCTGTAGGGGTTTTTCTTGAATTTTTGACTAGTTCTGCTGATATCTCAGATATATCAGCTTGCTGACAGTTCTGGGGAAGAACAGAAAAATTGTACGTGTCTATTTTGGTTTATTTATCTGTGACCTAAATGTAATCTGACACATTTTAAATATGAAAAATAAATTAAAAATAAGTAGCAATTCCAAATTTAAGAAAAGGATGGAAGTTTAGTTTATGAATAGACAAAGTAAAATAACATCAGAATTCTTGTAGTGTCTCTAAATATATATATATATATATATGAAGCTGAACGTTTGAACAAAATCTGCAAGCTTTCTTGTTATCTACAAAAGTGTAATTATTGATATGTTTTACTCCACCATTCTTCATACAAATAGCTAAAAAAATTTCCTCAGTAGTATTTATGAAACTACATCCTACTTTGTTCATTGGAAGTCTGAACAGAAAATGTAGTACTGTACATGGATAGATAATACATATAGCTACATATAGATCTGTATTATAAAAATTCCTTGCATTTTACAGGTAAACAATAAAGAAAAAATTTTGAAAATTGGAAAATAAAATTTTGTTTAAAATATTTTTTTTATCATGATCTGGACAATTATTTTCCTAATATATAAACTAGGAATATTATTATTACTTAATTTGACAGAGTTCAGCGAGAAGTAATTAACTGAAGTTTGTGGAGCATTTGTTTGTTACAATGATAAGGCTTTTTAAAGATACTCACAGATGCAGCAGAAAGCACAAAGCACCACTATTGTTTCCTTCAGGATACCAAGCCTTATCCTTATTGTAAAGATTGTGTTCCATGGAAAAATAGATTTTTTATTGTATTGGTAGTGATCTAATAAAAAGCACTTTTGGATCAGTCTTCACTCCACATTACAATTTTTAATTAGGCTAAGTTTTTGTTAAATTTCACAACTAATATAGGAGATGGTCATTAGAAATAATAAGGATAATGGAGACTGATAAAAATGTGTTCTGGTTTCTGCTTCTGATTAGGAAATACATAACAACCTTAGTGATTCTTTTAATTTCTTTTATCTTCCAAAACTCATTTTAGACAATCGCTTGTATATTATTTCACATTTTCAAAGGACCTGTCATTGCAAAATACTTTTCAACTGTAAATAAAGTGGAATGTTGATTATTGTTTAATCCACTTCTAAAATGTAGCTACCTTTGGAATAAAATGCAAAACGTGCTTAACTGTTGTGCAGAGGTACATAACAGAAGGTTTGCTGACAGGAGCTGAAGTAAAGTAACCTCAAGAATTTAAATAGGCACTGTATGATTTTTCAAGCTGTAATTTCTCTGAAAGAACTATGGGAATGACATTCAAAAAGCCCACACTGTCATTGTTATTTATGAGATTGCCTCTAATTTTTTATAAGTATGTAGATACTGTGTGTGGTCTTGTTTTGCTGAGGTCAGAAACTTTAATTTACTGGGAGGGAGTAACGTATCTCCACTTTCTTAGATAACTGCCTAATTTTTTTCAGGAAGAGAGTCCTGTATTACATTCAGCTCACTTCACATATTTCTGAATAGATATAAAACACACAGAAGGTTTTTTTCCTTACTGAATCACTACAAAAAAAAATGGCTGGAGTTCAATCATCACTAGGTTTAGAAGTTTGCGGGTTTGGTTTTACCAACTGATTTTTTTTTTAAATTACTATCCTTATAGAAGTTTTTGGGAGGGACAACAGGGATTTGAAACAAAAAAAACCCCAGGGAAATAGCAGTACATCTTAATTACTTTAGTATCTTGCAATAAAACTATGTACATTGCTTATCATGCCATATTTCTTCATAAATAATATACTGCTGACATTAAACTGAGTAATAGCAAAGGTAGAGAGTAGGAGATATATCTTACGATATGGTTAAGAGTATATTTTAAAGTTACTGTATTTAGCTTGTGGATTTTGCTGGTTTGCTATCTGGTTGATCAGTTATTTCCTCTTTAATGTACCTGAGTTAATTTATGTCACTTTGTATTCATCTCATTCTGAATCTTGCTTTATATTATCTGATAAGACAGTAACTAGTACATCGCTCTAAGGTCTGATGTTTTTGTATATACTTTGCCTATGTTTTCCAAATTGCATGACTTTGAGCCACTATGTGTTGCCAATATTTGAACATAGTTTGGAATTTAAAAGATGGACAGAGTTGATAGCTTATCTAGGGACTGACCTGCACGAGAAAAGCAGAGAAAAGTCATCTTGATGAAAGCATGTTTCTAGTAGTTTTCCCCACATTTATATTTGACAGAAGATGATTCTTCATTAACATTTTCGTTTGGAGTGGTAATGCACTTCTGAAAAAAAAATCCTGATTCTACTCATTCATTATGATTATTTTTGACTGCAAAGTGTATATAAACAAGATTACTTTCAGATGAAAGTAAACTGGAAAATCCACTCCAGCAGAGCACTGCATGCTTTCTTATAGTGTAGATACAAGAACCCGAAGTAGTAACTGGGGTTGTGCCTACCAAGCACTCATACTAAAAGGAGGTTCTCAAACCACTTAGAACTTTGGTTGTGTTTGAAATGCTATGTCAGAAGAGAAAACTAATTTGTCTTTAACATTTGCTGTCAAACACCAGCCCTCAGGTTTTACAGATGATTCTTTTCTCTTTTGTCTTCCACAGAGATTTTTTTCTTGTCTTACATAATTTCCTGTCCTTCTTGCCTTTTCCTTGGCTGTTTTATCTTTTTTACTGAACCCTTTTTTTTTTTTTTTTTTTTTTTTTGCATTTGTCCTTGTTGCTTCTTTCTTTGCCAACTTCTCTTTGGTAGACTCACAGAGTCCATTGTGAGTCAAAGGTTCATTGTGGTTTTGTTTGTGGTCATGAGAAAAAAAAAATGTTTCACATCAGTCCATCTGTGGGCTGATGACATGGACCAGCTTCAGCCTGGCTTCATCCCCACAGCCCTGCCCAGCCATGTCAGGGCTGTATCAGACACTGGTTCCCCTCACCAGGCCAGATCCCAACACTTCCTATGGACCTACTCAGTGCCTGGGGATGTGGCTGCCCCAGTGCCTCGCAACTGCCAAGTTCCTGACCAGGCAAATAAGTTTGCCTCTGTTCTTCCAGAACCTGCCCTGATGCCCCCATGGAGTCCCTCCACTGCTCCTAGCTCCCAGCCTGGGGGATGCTGCTAGCCCTTGTGGCATTCTGGCACTGACTGCATTTAGTCCAGATGGTCAGACTAACTATAGCACCATAAGGCACACACATATGGTGTGAGGGCACCAAAATGAACAGAACTTTGGGGAACTCTCACCAATAGAGACTGGGAATTGCTATAGACTGGTATTTTTAATAAATGTCTATTATTTAAAAACAGGCAAGACAATTTTAAAAAAATTTTTTTTAAAAAGTTATTCAGTTATTACAGCATTACATCAAAGAATCTGATATTTTATTTTACAGATAAGCCTAAGGAAAGAACTGTGCTAAATATTGTTAGGCTAATTGCCCACTTTGGTATTTCCAGCCAGAAGTAATTTCTCTCATCTTTTTAAGACTATCAGGTTTCTTGTCATAGGCTTAAACTGATTAGGCTGATCTATCTTTGAACCGTGATTTTAGCAAAAATGAACAGCCCCATTGTTCTGTTCTGTGTCTTTCGAATCTGAACAATGAAATCAGGAAAGGAAGGCTTATATTTCATCTGCTTTTTTGTGTGAGAAATGCTATTCTTCAGTCATTCCTTCCAATCTTATATTCACACGTGGAAGACTAAAAAAAGTGATGTGACGATGGCTGACCGTACAGCTTTATCTGAATGTATCTTTCTCATTAACAACAGTATAAATTGCCTGAGACAGTAAAGATTATGTAGTTAACTAATTTTTTGCTTCTTGGTCTGATTTCTTGGAATTGTCTCATCTATTTTTTTAATCTTGAAATTGAGATGTTTTAGACTTATATGAAAAGAATTTACTTCATGTGAATGAGGAATCTAGTTATGCTGCTTCACACCTGCCACATCTTCTTCTCATCTCTTTTAGATCTTTCAAGATTTTACAAGATACTCATAAGGGTATCTTGTATTAAAGATGGAGGACACAGTAAAGTTTCTTAACATAGACATATGCACAAATTTTTGTGGTTGTATTTTGTCCCTGAGACACTGAAAAAATCATCATAAAGCTTAAGTTTAGTTTGTTGTCATAGGCTTCCAGTATGTTTGTCCATAAGACTCAGACCTATCTTATCATTAGACATGCTTAAATCACTTTTTATAACCTGAAGAATTATCTCACTATATCTTATTTTCTGGCACTTTAATGATTTATTCATTAGGTCTTAACTTTGATCTAAATAATGTTCTCCAACTGAACTTTAAATTTGAATTAATCATTTTCTCTTGTACGTATTACCATTAGTCATGCTCTCAGTATTAATCACAAAAGCATAATATTGTAAATACTACTGACTATACTTTTTTTTTAATAAAAGAAACACTTTCTTTCCTTACAATGAGACTGCTGTACAAATTGGAATTGCTTCTCTATGGTGTAGTGCTCAAGTAGGAAATTAAGAAGTACATTTCAGCTTTAGAGTTTTACAGATTTTTGTGTGTTTCCCCTTCACTGGGACTGATGATGAAGTTTTCAGGCATTTTGTTTGTTATGCTTTTTATTTGAGTGAATATATTGAAAAGGATAATTAACTGTAGCGCTAATGTAAGATACCACAAAAAGCTTGTCTTCAAGGTGTGAAGAATCCAGTTCTCCATTTATGCTGGAGGTAACCATGAACAATGAACTGAAGCTGGTAGAAGCCAGGTTGTCAATATGAAAAGTGGGTTGCATGTGGAGTTGTGGATGATACAGAGGGATAATTCCATGCAAATTCAGTGAAATTTTGACTTTAATGTGGAAGAGCTGCTTCTGAAACAAGAATTATCTTTACAGTGACTTCAGCATTTTTGTTTGAAAATGTTTCCCTACTTCGGAATTAATTGAAAACAAGATACTCCTGGCAGCCTCACATCAGAGGCGTGCTACCTGTTACTGATGTCTGAAGTCATTTAGTGTTTATTATTACCCACTTATATCCTGCATACTGCTATTTAATTTCCTCAAATATATGAAATCAGAAAACATGTCAAGGAACAGCAGGAAGTTTGGTGTATAAAGTGGGAGAGAAATTATAAAAGTAGACAAAAGTTATTTATGCAGCAAGGGGACAAGCAAAGGGTCCAAATTTTTTGAGAGATTAAAGTTATTTAGACAGAGATGGAAAACCACTTACCTTATGCAGCACAACAATGCAAATTTCTTAAATCTGATCTTAATTTCCAATTCAATTAATAGTTTTCTTCTGTGTTCGATCTGTATTTGGTGATATGAGTTGAACAAAAAAAGACAATATTTTAAGGGCAGGTTTACATGACTGGACAGGCCTTGTTGTAAGTTGCACTGGGCGCAGGTGCCTGGCAGTGTCAGGGGGCTGCAGGGACCCGCAGGGCCACCCTGAGGTGTGGCTGGGGCTGCCCCTGGTTCCCGCTGGCTCCAGCTGTGGGGCTGGAAGCTCTGGGGAAACACACTTAAGGAAGGGCAAAGTGTCACACAGAGTGGGGTTATGAAAAAAGGCGTGAGAAACAGCCCTGTGAATATCAAGGTGAGAGAAGGAGTGGGAGAAGATGGCCCAGGCACTGGAGTTGAGATTCCCCAGTATAGCCTGTGGGGGAGAGCCATGGTGGAGCAGATATCCATGCAGCATTCCATGGAGGACCCCATGCCAGAGCACAGAAAAAGTGCAAGGAGCAGCAGAGAGGAGCTGTTGTGGACCCCATGCCAGAGCACAGAAGAAGTGCAAGGAGCGGCAGAGAGGATCTGTTGTGGACTGATCCCCCATTCCCCTTCCCTCTGCACTGCTTGGGGGTATGGGGTGAGTAGAGCAGTTGGGAATGATGGAGTGACATTGAGCCTGGGAAAAAGGGGAATGCAGGGACAAGGTATTTTAGGTTTTGCCTTTCTTTCTCACCACGATACTCTATTTTAATAGGCAATGTATCAAATTAATTTTCCCCAAGGTGAGTCTGTTTTGCCTGTGATGGTAATGGATGAATGAGCTCCCTATATTTACTTTGTCCCATGAGCTTTTCCATCCTACTTTCTCCCCCTGTCCTGCTGAGGAAGGAGAGTGAGAAAGCACCTAGGTGGGTCATCTGGCAGCCATCCAGGGTCAACCCATAAGGTAAGTATTGGACCACAAGACTATATTGGATATAATTTAGGTAACTGTAACATGGTTCTCTGAGTAGTGCCTACAATACACAATCTGAGTATTTTTGCTGAGCTGGTGATATACATACAAATGCTAAAATGTGCTTCGGCTTGGCACCTCCATTCTTCTAAAGACGTCTTTCTTAAAGCACTATGCCTAATTGTTCAGTGTTAGGCTATGGTATGCACTGAAACAGCTGAGTACTTCTGCTGTGCCAAGTAGCTGGAGCTGTATGGGCCAGGTATAGATGTGGCTTCTGGTCACAAGAAAAACTGTCTCACAGGAGGCAGTGATAATGGGTAAGAGTGACTTACATTCCTATTATCAACATGTAATTATTTTTTAAAGGCTAGTTGAGTGTGTTATGTTTTTGTTATGGCCTTTAGCAATAACTATTTTTTTACTGTTATTTGGGGATAACCTTGAGAGTGAGAGGAGCTGAGGACCCTCCTTTCATAGACACTGGAATGGAGAGAACGTAGTTTGCTGCAGCAACCATGCAGCAATAACACTGCTGCTAAGAATTCCTTCTAATAAGGGTTTTCTTCACTCTGAACTGTATATGTCATAAGCACACTGAATTTAATTAGAAAGTTCTAGTTCATGTTTCTAAGCATTCATTTCATCTTTCTCTATCAAGGTCTATAGTGAAATGGAGAGTTTTGGTATAAATCAGTTGCGCATTCTTGACGCAGTTAACTGAAAAGTTGATTTTTCAGCCAATAGACACTGTTGCATATCTCTATTCTGTGTGCTGCAGCGTAGGAAAATGTTTGTCATGAAGTATTAGGTAAAGCTGTGCATCACTTATTCAAAGACATTAATTGATCTATGTTGAGCCACAAATAACCTAAATAATAGTACTAAACTTGAAAAGGGTCAAGTTGTCTGCAAATTAAAAGAAATAGTTAAGATTAAAATATTTATAAGCACACTTAAAATGTTTTAACTAATTTTATATTGGGGTTCATATGGTCAATATGAGTAGTTTATATTTTGTATGATTTTGTTTTATTTTTTTCTGGGTTGTGGGATTTTTTTGTATTTTTACAATTTCTCAACTTGCTGTCAAATGTTTTAAGAAATTCTGTGTGTGAAATCTTCTTTGACACAAAATGGAACTTCTTTCTTGGTTTTTATTAATACAAATGTTTATAATTATTCTAGAGATATTAATCCTTTCTATTTAATATGTTCTGTCTTTTATATTTATATCTGGTTAGATCTGGATATTCTACACATAGTTTTTAGAGCAATCTTAGATGATTATACAACACTCTTTTTTCACCCTGTACCACTTTAGATAACACTTACCAAGACTGACTTTAAAACCATTTTGGTTTCTCTAAATATCTTTACTTAATCTTCTAGTGCTCTTTACTGTATTTCCTTTTTCTTCTGAAGATTTTTCAGTATGTCAGTCTCACTGTTTTCTTTGTATAGATCGTTTGCTTCTTTTTCCTTCTCAACTCCATTGAGCATGATGATGGGACCAGATCCCATGGCAGCTTTCCTTGCTGCTGCTTGTTCCTTTCCACCACATTATTTTTCCAAGTACAAACCTTGATGGCTTCTCAGTTCTTCACTGGGTTTGTTCCCATTTTACTGACACTTTACTCAAAAAGGTGTCTCATCCACTGTTTTCTTATCTTCTGGTAACCCAAGATTTAAGCGGAAATGTTCAAATCTTTGTAAGTAAAGTTCTCTGGCAGTGATATTGCATGCTATTTATTCTCTACTGGTTGTATTTAAGAGCAAGTAGGGCATATTAGCTTAATCTATATTAGCACATAGTGAGGTCCAAAGACATTAGCATCAGACATCTCCAAAGCATGTAATAGTACTTGCAAAGGCTGCGTGTGCATATGCTACAGATGAGGAAGCAGTATACCATACAGAGCGATGTTAATGATGACAGGATAAAGAGAAGGATCAGTTCCACATAAAAACAAAAGAAGAAAAAAAGTTCCCTTAATATATTGCAATGAGATAAAGGCACTGAAAGGAACGTGCATTTGCAAAAAGAGTTTTACAGCTAGATAGGCCTAATCAATCTGCATAGTGCTATCAGTGATTGTGGAGTCTAACGCACGTAATTTGTTGATAAGCATTATTTCAGCAGTCCTTAACAGTAATGGTTGCCCTGGTTAAATTATCTCTTTTCCTTTTTAACTTTTCTAAAATTTCCATTTAGATTTTCTAGAAGTTGAAGTATATACATATAAAATTAAGGTAACAAATTATAAACAGTGTGGCAGATAATACAGTACAAATTAATGTATGCTAATTGATTTTGAGATAAATTAATCCAGTTTCTCTCTGCAAAAATAGCTATTTTGCCTGAAAGAGCTAAGACAATATTTAAAATTTAAAAAGAAATAATTATGCATTTGCTATTATTATTATGTTCTTAATGTGGAATAAATAAAGGTAGAATGATGGCCTATACTTCCTTAGATGCTGTCCTTAAATACCAGTCATAACAATACAGAAAAACACATATATATGTGCAAAACAGAACATACATCATTTTTCATCCAAGCTTCCCACTGTAAACATCAAACTCAGTGTTAAATACATGTATGAAACCTAAAAATGAAAACCAGAAAAAAAAAATCCCAGGTCTCTAAGTGTGATGTTATCTATCTTAGCCAGCAGCATATTGTGTTGGTATCTCTATATGTAAGGACTAGATAGAAAAATTAGTAATATACAAATAGTTTAAAAATAAAAGCTGTTTATCCTTCCAAGGTGAATCCACCCCAACTGTCATCATTTGAATCATATATTTTAATATATAATTTGGAGAATGCAAAATGCTGATACAACTATATTTCTGTGTAAAACCATTGGTGTTTGAGCCTAACAATGTTTAATGGGTGACTTGCTTTAAAATACATTTTTATACAGTTTGCATCATAACAGTAGCCAAGTCATATCTGAATGGATGCATATGTAGAAGCTACCTCACATTTTTTAAATTATTTTATTCCTTGCATATAACAAATATGTCTATGCTTAAAGATTAACATTTTCACAGAATAGGAAGTTAAGATCTCGTCTTTGTCTTCTTTGTTTTAGCAGGAATTTGCATGGTGGATTTTCTAATCAGACACCCAACCTGTTCTTTGATCTGATAAGAGTACTACTAGACACTGTGAAAGGTAATTCAACTTCACCTTATTGCTACCACTGATTGTGAAAAATTAAAGCCATAAAATTTACATTATTAAATTAATATAAGTAAAACTCATGGCTTTCATCTTGATACTTGTAGCATTGCAAACTCTGTCTTTATTAATGGAAGCAGGAAGACAGTGCATTTTCTGTTTATTTTTAGTTGAGCATCGTACTGAGATGATTTAGTGTTTAGTAAAGCATACATTTTAATATGCACTGAGCTTGATATAAGCGATATATTATTTTATGAATATTTGTAATTAATAGTTTGTGGTTGACATGGTTGATTTTTAAAAGCAGACTGCTTATTAATTATTCATATTTACAAAGGTTCCCAACATAAATAGAAGTTTCTAATATTTATATTATAACAGATATTTTAATACCTCTTAGTTTTATTAGGTTTCAGAGAGTATGTAAAATTTCTAAATCTTTCTCAAGATTCTTAATGTTTTTCCAAAAGCAGTGGCAGCTACTAAGATAAATTTGCTGAGGTGTGGGCTCTCATCTCATTGTCTAGTGCTCAGTAAACTCTGTGTTTGGCAGCTTCTCCCCCTGAAACAGCCTCATTTTATAGCCCTGCTGTTATATTCTTGACCTTTGTCATGGCTACGACCCTGGGGCATTTGAACTGTCAGATAAAAAAGTGGAAAGAGAAAGAGGCTGGTGAAAGTTGCAGAAGGTAAAAAGCTTTGTAATACGCTGATGAATTTCGTGTCATCAGATAGTTTTCACTTCATCTCCATTGCTGTCACATTTCCTTAAATAATAGGGAGACTTTTCCACTAATGGACAATCGAGGCTGTTTGCCTAATGAGAACTTGCAGAGGCAGCCTGCTATGTGTCTTTATCTTTTAAACTGAGGCGAAACAAGATTGCCTGGCTACAGATAAGTGGCTAAGAAGCAGTCCTATTCAGATGTACCTGTCAGTAATTTATCTGGAGTTTCTGTATTCATATATACTGTTCTATGTGCAGTAGAGCATTTAATTGCTTTCCACTGGGAGCAGGTCACATTCAGGGGTCATCAGAACCATGCTACTGGATGGAACATGCTTGATTCATACAGGCTGTTTTTATCAAGATCTTTGCAGCTGAAATCTCCAGCTAATTAGAGAATTTTTTTTTTTTCTTTTTCTGGAAAAGCTGATTGTTATTTAGTGTAATGTAGATAATTATCATTCTGTGAAGAGTGTATGAGTAGCTTCTGTAAGACCAAATGAATGGCCACTGATTGTTGTGTCAAATTCATAATGAGTGTTTCAATTTCTGTTATTAAAGCTTTTTGTTGTAATAACTATATATTAATGGTAGATTTTTTTTTTTTTGTTTTGTCACTACATCCTTTTTTGGGGTTCAGGGAAGAGTGCTGTTGTACAAGAGAGATAAATTTCAGGCTTATTTTTTTAGAGGTTTCTTAAAGTCTAAGACTGGTCTGAAATCTTCCTGAATTCCTGATCCTGAAAGTAAATCATCTTGCAATTTTAAAATAATGCATTTTTCTCTAGAAGTCTATCAGCATTTTTACAATAAATAAGGGGCACATTAATTCAAAATATATTTTTGTTGTAACCTAATTTCTTTCTCCTGATGTGGGTGTTAGAAAGATATTTTGGTACATTTTGTTGCCATTTCCCAACCTGTGATATTAAATTAATGTAATAAAGGACATGTAAACTATAACATAAAAGCAACATTTATGGTATATTAAAATCTTTTATTTACAATCTTTATGGCTGTAAAATATGTCCAGAAATCAATTCATTATTTTCAGTTGAGCAGTGAGTGTTCTAAACTTTGGATGAAGCATAAACCAAATGTAATTAGTTTCTTTCCTTTTTACAAGAACAGTTTATTGTAGACCAAATGGAAAACTTTATACTGCATGGATTAAGAATTATTCGTCTCTCCTTTCTCACCAGTTTCACTGCTAAATGATATTTTTATGATATCAGTACTTACTAAGGCTTTATGAAAAACAGCTGATTAGATCAAATATGTAGAATTCACAGTATTTCAATGAAAAATCCTCCACACCTTCTGATCTGTAAATTAAACAATGAACTTCAACCTTGTGTGTATATATAACAAGCTTTGGTGACAAATACAGTACATACATTTAAAAGCACTTACAAGAGACATAATAGTTCTTAAATTCTTAAAATTAATTATTCTTCTTTTTCAAGAACACATAACTAAACATGTCTAGTTAAACACCATGGCAAGGGAACCATGAGTTTCAAATACTGAACAGGAAAATGGCATCGCGTGAAAACCCAGCATTTTTCCTCCTTTAGAAATATAAAATATTCTGCTTGAGTTGATTTTTGAAGATGTATACTAAAGATGTTAAGCTTACTGAATACTGAAAAATCTGTACCCAGTAATTCATACAATATTGTTCCTCTTTAAATAAAAATATTTTTAGCTAACATATTTATGTGCATTTCTAACCTGGGAAGTGTCACCTGAGCACCATAGATGTTCTTTCAATGTTTCTGTATTAATTCAATAATTTTTTTAATATTGTTAGTTATCCCAGCTGTGTTCATTTCTAGGTAATGCATGGAAAGAAAAAGAAAACTAGGCACAGGACAAAGAAGGTTTACCTTTAACTGTATTATTACTTAAGGAACAAAAATGTGCATGATTTTCTTGGCTCTTAGAACATCAGTCTAGGATATTAGAGTCTTGAGTCCTAGTTATAGAAATTCACACTTCCCTGATTGATTTCTATTTTCTTCTTGTGGTCCATAAGCTATCAGAAAGAAGATGGGCTGTCTGGTAATTCCACAGCAATATTTCCAATTTTTTATTATTTCTTCAGGACTGATATTTTCCTTTTTCTTTAAAGGAGTGAAAGAGGTCAAGGTAGAAACCTCCTCCTGCTGAATGAAGTAGAACTGTTCCTCCATAATTCCATGTTTAAAAACAAGCTTTAAGTTTTTCATTTCTGAAGCCCTCTTGTCTTGTTGGCCTCTGGTAACAAGCCCATATGTATCCTGCTGCAAAACTTCTTTAATATATCTGGCCACCTTTTCTCAATATATATAAAGTACTGTTTTGCTTAAATGTGAAACTGAAATGGTTGACCATTAAAACGGTATTGAATATATGAAAAGGGAAAAAAGTATCAGTGCTCTATCATAGTAGTATCCAATTAGAAGCTGTCATGTAAATATGTTGATACTTTGGTAGAAGTATAAAGTAAATCTCTTGTCATGAAAAGAGAAATGAGAAGTAATCTGAATATGTAAAAAAGGTTTATTTACAGATTTAGACTGATTCTGTCCTCTATACTGACTAGAAAGAGAGGAACTAGTAGTCAGGATCTGTGATGAAACATTTTTTTCCATTCACATTTCCACATATTGAGGTTACTTACCGTGATGCAACAATATGAAGATCTTTGCATCTTCCTAGAACAGTCATGTAGTCACAGGACAAAGATTTGCCATATAAATATTTCCTGCAATATTTATATTTGGTCTTTCAAATTCATAATCTTGTGAAATTCACTTGCGATTGAATATTATAATTTTATTTTAGTAGAACTTTTAGTAGAACTTGCCAGAATCTGTGGCTTTCAGAGAATCCTTACTCACCGGCTTAAATATTAGGTCTGTTTTACAAACATTCATCACTCCTCTGTAAGACTTTATATAGGTCTTAGTTACCTGGAAATCCACAAGTATCTGATGAAAGACGTTTTCTGGAAATCAGAACTTTGTGCTTAATCTAAGCTAGTAAATTTATCCCCCTTCAAATCTTTCAATAGCCCTTCAACCTTATTCTTCCCCATTTCCTCTCCTTTTTCTGTGATATTCCTGAATCAATTTTATGTCAAACAAAAAGACACAAAAAAAGCCCATGCTTGCCAGCACTCATGGATGTGAAAAACCTTCATGTTATGGTCAGTGCATTGCTGACTTAATTCAGGAGTCTATCAGAAACATTGCAGTCTCTCATCCTGTTCACCTTAATGGATGCATTAACTGAAGCTGCTATGCAGCACTGGTTGTTAGGTTTTTTCCTTAATTTTAATAGTTTTTATTCAGTTCTGGCTTTTCTGAAACTGTAGCCAATATTTGCAACTGTAAGAAAAATCTTATTTGTGGAATAGAAGTTATAACATCCTATATTAATTACATATAGGCTAAGTGCTTGATGAGATTTATTGCTTAGTGCCCTACAAGACCAACTCTTCAAATGTGAAACTGCTGTTCCAGTAATACAGGACATAATAAATATGAGGAAGGCAGACATTTTGTCAGATCTGTTTTTTCTTTAAATAGACAGTGACTCTATTGTACTGGCTAATTGGTTTGTGCGGCATTATTCCAGCATAAAATAACAGAGATAAAGTTTCCGTGAACTGTAGCTTTTGTATCATCCTGTTAGTTGCAAATAAGATTGCTGACCATAAAATGTCTTTTCTGTAACGAGTATCGCTGCTGTATCCTATAAGATTTAATTACAAATTGACTAGTTCAGCTTAATACAAGGCCTTGGAGACCAGGGTTTTGGCATGAAAATAAAGGCAGTTTAAAAAAAAAAAAATTTCCTTTCCCTTTGATCTGAAAATCAGGATTTGTATAGACAAAAATATGTTGTGCAAACTATATGTCAATTTAAGAATTCTCTGAAGGATTCTGCATGTACCCAGTTGTGATTTAACCCTGGCTTGTAATTAAGTGACACGCAGCCACTTGCCCACTCCCCCCTCACCCAGAGGGATCAGGAGGACAATCAGAAAGGAATGTAAAACTTGAGGGCTGAGATAAGAACATAAATAAGAATTTAATAGTTGAAATAAAACTAAAATGAAAGAGTAATAATCATAATAATAATGATAGTTACAATGAAAAGGAGAGAGAAGGGGAGAGGAATTAAGTCCAAAGGGAAGGGAGGAAAGAAAACAAGTGATGCACAGTACAGCTGCTCACCACCCACTGACCAATGCCCAGATAAAGATCTTCCTGCCCCAGCCAACCCCCCACCCCACCCCACCCCACCCCACCCCAATTTTATATACAGAGCATGACATCCCATGGTATCAAATACCTATTTGGCTAGTTCAGGTCAGCTGTCCTGGTTGTGTCCCCTCCCAATTTCTTGTGCCCCTCCAGCCCTCTCCTGTCAAGATCTGAGAAACTGAAAAGTCCTTGACTTGGTATAAAAATTACCTAGCAACAACCAAAACCATCAGTGTGCTATCACCATTGTTCTCACACCAAAGCCAAACCACAACACTGCACTAGCTATTAATAAGAAAATTAACTCTTTCCCAGTCGAAACCAGGACACCACTGTTAGTATATCGCATTGTCAGGTGTGTATAAATCATGACTCCAATAGGTAAAAGCTGGATTTCATAGGCCATTTTTTTTGGTGAACTTCCTGAAACTTGGCAGAACATTGGAGAGTCTGGGCTTAAAGGTGAAAACTTCAGAAAATGCATGTGCCTGAAATCATTAATTATTAACTACTATAGATATTAGTAATGCTAATAGCACAGTGCAACGCACATCACTAGCTGACAGGCTACAGATGTGTTGAAGACAGGTAACAAAAATAAAGGACCAAAGTTACACTTCCTGATTCTTAGCACAGAATTTAGATCTAGAAAAAAAGTATCTAAGTCTTAACAGGCTACTGTGAATGCCAGAATTATGTTTAATAATGTGCATAAATCTCATTTCAGTACTACCTTTTGCATGACTTACAGCCATGCAGTTGTTTCCAAAATACATCATTTAGTGACTAGTCTGTGAATGTCTCTAAGCTAACATTTATTTTCTATTGCATTGTAATTAACATTTCTTTCTATTAGTTTGAAGTTGAAATTGTAAAAATATGCTGAATTGTTGTATGTGTAATTATTGTGTAACATATTTGTAAATTACTGAGTCATTTAACTGATATTTAACTATGAGCCACTGTAAAAAGAACTTCATTTTGTTGCTGCTCTGTGCAAACTGAACCCCACAAATCTTTTAGAAAGCTCCTAAGTTTTTTTAAAAAAATCCATCTCTTGTCAGAGACACTGGTTATATCTGAGTCCAGATGAACAGAATTAAAACTGCAGTAAAAGTGTATTAAACCAAACTGAAATTTAACTTTCCCAAGGAGTGCAGTGTTAAATAAGAGCAGGGATCCACTACTGTCATATATCTATACTGGAGGGCATTTTCATATTCTTATTAGAAGGGAAGATAGAAAATGAGATATTTCTGAACATGAACAAGATTTGTTAAACCACATCCTTTGATAAAACTAAACTTTACAGATGTGATGCCAGCTGCAGAAATCATATGAAAGTAGTCTGGAATCAGAACAGCGCGAGTGGCTTTTCAGTGCCAGAAGCACTTGAAAAGCGTGTCTACATGCAAATTAATTTCTCATCAATGATCTTCCATGGTTGTGATGTTTGGAGCAAATAACTGTGGATCTATTGACTTTCTGTTTTAATCCCCCCGTTACACTCCACTGTCCATGTCTGAGGAGTGGAAAAAAGACAAAGTAATAAATCTTTGAAAAGTCTGGTTATAATATGCTATCTTTGAGCTTACTTCATTGGTATATCAAATATTTTAAGAGATGGTGATATTTTTAAATTAGCTTACAGACACTGGAAAGTCTTATCTCTTTATAAATTCTTATTTTTTTTTAATAAACAGGAAACACGAATCAGCCAGGTGTGAAAAACTGTATGTTAAATAACATCTTCTGGTTTAGATGGCTTAAACTCCTTCTCAAGTGTTTGAACAGTTTGAATGAAATCATTATGACTGAATAAGAAAAACAGGAGACCAAATTTTTTGGGGCAACGTCACTCACATGACATATGAATAAGTGTTGTTACACTTAGGTAGTGTGCAACTCCTATTGGGCACTCATTTTCAAGACATCAGTCCTGCTTTCTGGATGTAAATATGACTTTGTGAGGCTGTCTGCAGTAATGCCATTTCTAAATGAAAATTCATTTGTATTTCTTGACAACACAGCTACAACATTTTCCTGCCTGAAGTCGTATTATAGAATGCAGGTTCATAAGCAAGATACATAGTCTTACTGGTTTCTTTTTAAGGATGATATTTTGAGTAGCCTCAACATAAGCAATAATGGTGGAATTTGGGGTTAGTTTTGTGGGGTTTTTTTTTCCAATGAATTGCTCTCTGGAAGAAGCCAGATATCATCAATTCCCTCATAAATCACTGAACATTTTGAAAAAGATCTTTTAGTATTTCACAGGAGAAGCAGCATTGTTTATTCTTTTTCAGTGATTCTTGAAGTAGATTTGCTAGTCATAATATAAAGTAAGTGGAATGATTAAGTTCTGTGGAAGTCTGTGGGAAATTTGCTTTTAATCCCATGGTGTCTGGATTTAACCATAAATATTACATTCATACTACAACTTAAAAAAAAAAAAAAAAGAAAGGAGAAATGGAAGTTAGTTGAAGTTCCTTTTCCTTCTGTCTCCACATAATCATCCTTTGGACATACTTAGTAACTGGCAGTGCTGGTGGAATATGAGCTGAGATCTCTTTCTTCAATTGAATTGAATAGCTGTAGATACATCCAAAAAATATGTTTGTGTTTTTACTTTGAACTTGGTCCAGAATATAAGATTTTTTTTGCTTTAGAAACTGCATATATGTTTAGATTCGACATCGCCTTCCCTGAGTCCTTCCCATTGGGTGCAGTTCTTTATGAACTGCTCCAGCATCGGTCGTTTCCACAGTATATAGTCCTTCAGGACCAGACTTCTCCAGTGTGGGTACCCCATGAGCTGCAGCCCCTGCCAGGGGCCTGCTGCTGCCTGGGCTTTCCACAAGCTGCAGCTTCCTTCAGGCCATATCCACCTGTTATGGCATGGGGTTGTCCACAGGCTACATACAGTGTATATATCTGCTCCACCATGGTCCTCCGCAGGCTGCAGGGAGGCAACCTGCTTCACCATGGTCTTCTCCACAGGTTGCAAGGGACTCCCTGTTCTGGCACCTCAACACTTTCCCACTCTGCTGCTTCCCTGACCTTGTGTCTGCAGGGTTGTTTCTCATGTTTTTCTCACTCCTCTCTCTCACAGTTTCTGCAGTGTTTTCACCCTTTTTTAAATGTAATATCTCAGAGGCACCACCAGCATCACTGATTGGATCAGCTTTGGCCAGTGGTGAATACTTTTTCAAGTCAGCTGGAACAGGTTCTGTCTGATATGGGGGCAGCCCCTGGTCTTTTCTCACAGAGGCCACCCCTGCACCCCACCTACTACCAAAATCTTATCACATAAACCCAACAAAATGACAGAGTAATTGGCTAATTTGTAAGTGTAAGGTCAAAAATGTTTTCAGCGGGTCAGTTTGATTAATATCATCATAAGTTTTGCTGCCCTCAAGTCACCAGAATTTTGCCAAGACACTATACATACTCTCTGGTCCTCATTTTATTCATGGTTATGGTTTTTATTTAGGCCTATTAAACTAAATATCGCCCTGCTGTTTAACCACACATCTGTCTATTAGTGTAATTTTTACTAGTAATGACAATCAAAGAGATCTAAACTAATTTCTAGTTGTAATCTTCTACATGTCTCTTTGGCTTCTGTAACTGTCTTTCAGTTATAGTGTTCTCTAAGCACAGAACTGTGCTTCTCCACAAGGATTGATAATCTGGTCTACTATTCATTTTATTAACATTGAGTACTCATGCTACCAGTCCTTCTTACCACTTGAAACACAGCGATAAATCCTTCTGACTTAATATTTCACCTCTTGACATCATTCTTTAGGCAGCGTTTGAAAGTGTTTGGGTTTTCTGCTATTTAAATCTACATATTCACATGCAGAGAAAGGATGTTTAAATTTTAAGCTCATGAAGTCCAGCTAGGGGAAGGTCAATGTCCTGCACCACAGGAGGAACAACACATGCACCAATATATGCTGGCGACCACCCAGCTGGAAAGCAGCTTGGCAGAAAAGGACCTAGGGGTACTAGTGGACACCAGGTTGAACACGAGCCAGCAATATGCCCTCGCTGCAAAGAAGGTGAATGATATCATTGGCTGCATTAGGCAAAGCATTGCCAGCAAGCTGAGAGAGGGGGCCCTTCCCATCTATTCAGCACTGGTGAAGCCACATCTGGAGCACTGTATCCAGTTTTGGACACCACAGAATGAAAGAGACAGAGATACTGGAGAGAGTCCAACAAAGGGGCACCATGATGAGTAGGGGACTGGAGCATCTTTCCTATGAGGAAAGGCTGGGAGAACTGGGACTGTTTAGTCTGGAGAAGAGAAGGCTTGGGGGATCTTATCAGTGTATATATATAGCTGATGGGAGAGTGTGAAGAGGATGGAGGCTTCCTCTTTTCAGTGGTGCACAGTGACAGGAGCAGAGGCACTGGGCACAAACTGAAACACAGGAGGTTCCATCTGAACAGGAAACACTACTGTGAGGGTGATGGAGCACTGGCACAGATTGCCTAGAAAGGTTGTGGATCCCTTGAGGTATTCAAAAGCCATGTGGACATGATCCCAGGCACCTGGATCCATGTGGCTTGAGAAGTGGAGTTGGGCCAGATCATAGGATCATAGTATACCTCAAATTGGGAGGAACTTGTAAGGATCATCAAATCGAACTCCCTGCTCCTCACAAGTCTACATAAAACTTAATCATAGGACTAAGAGCATTGTCCAGACACTTCTTTAACTCTGACAGGCTTGGTGCCATGACCACTTCCCTGAGGAACCTGTTCCAGTGACCAGCCACCCTCTCTGTGAAGAACTTTTTCTTAATGTCCAATCTGAGCTTCTCCTGACACAGCTTAATTCCATTTCCTTGTGTTGTATGGCTGGTCATTAGAGAGCTGAGATCAGCATCTCCCCATCCACTACCCCTCTTGAGGAAGTCATAGACTGTGATGAGGTCATCCCTCAGCCTTCTCATCTCCAAGCTGAACAAACCAAATGACCTAAGCCAGGCGTCCTCAAACTTTTTAACCAGGGGGCCAGCACGGATGAAGTGGCAGGCAGTCATCTGCGGCTGCTTGGTTCCCCCCCCAACCCCCAGCGGATGGGGGGGGGGGGGGGGGGGGGGCGGGGCAGGGGGGTTCTGTAAATACCGGGGGCCAGATTGAGGACCCTGGGGGGGGCGTATCCGGCCCGCAGGCCATAGTTTGAGGACCCCTGACCTAAGCTGTTCCCAGTAAGTTTTGCCCTCAAGATGTTTCACCAGCTTGGTCACCCTCCTCTGGATGCTCCAGATGATTCCAGAGGTTCTTTCCCACCTCAACTATGCTGTGATTCCCTGATTCTCTAAAGTTAGAGTAATATTCAGTCATGTTTAACTTAATGCTATGAATAACTATAGATTATCAGATTTTAATGCTTAATTTTTATGGTTTCTTATTACTTCAGTTTTGCATCTGCTTGAATGCGTGGAAGAAACCAAGTGCAACAACACTTCACTGTAAATGCACTTCAGTGTATTGCTTCTGCTTTTGAGGAGATCCATTTACAATTTTTTCCTGTGTTAAGTGAGCTGAAAAACTTTTCCTGATTCAGAACAAGTGTCATTTGGGAAAGTTCCCTTCTACATTGTTAGACACCAAGATTCAGTTTTCTGCTTTACTGAATGTTTCTTAACCTAATCAGGAATTAAGTCATCCTCCTCAGTCTGGCCACAAATTCTATGACACATCAGGAAGATATCTCTGATAATATTGATTGGGAAATCAACGTGAAAATCTCTGATTGTTGACAACATTACTGTCTTATTAAAAAAAAATACAAATTATTAGCAAGCTTTGCCTTCTGCTTTTGCTTTTTTTCCACAAGAATATTCCTTCAGTCCTCCATGAGAAGCTCGACTAGATGCCTTTTTGTTACTTTCCCAGTTATGCTGCCTATGCTTCACACAGAGTACTTAGAAAGAGATAGGACTCCTTCAGAAGATGGTTCTGAATTCTTCAGGATTAGGTTAGGTGCCTGCTCTGAGTAATCATCTCTGTTTGGCTACACAGCACATCTAGATTCCTAAAACCGATGCCTTTCTTACACAAGAGTTGAAACAAATAACTTCCACTTTTCCTTGTATTTAGAAAGTTGTTTTTTTTTTTTTTCCATTTGAATTGCAAATCACAGAATCACAGCACAGTCAGGATTGGAAGGGACCTCTGGAGATCATCTAGTCCAGCCCCTGCTAAAGCAGGTTCACCTACAGCAGGTTGCACAGGATTGCATCCAGGCAGGTTTTCAATGTCTCCAGAGAAGAAGACTCCACAATGTCTCTGGGCAGCATGTTCTAGTGCTCTGACACCCTCAAAGTAAAGAAGTTCTTCCTCATATTCAGAAGGAACTTCCTGTGGTGCAGTTTGTGCCCGTTGTCCCTTGTCCTGTTGCTGGGTACCACTGAAAAGAGCCTGACCCCATCCTCCTGATACTCACCCTTAAGATATTTGTAGGCATTGATAAGATCCCCTCTCAGTCTTCTCCAGGCTAAACAGGCCCAGGTCTCTCATCCTTTCCTCATAAGGGAGATCCTCCAGTCCCGTCATCATCTTGGTAGCCCTCTGCTGGGCCCTTTCCAGTAGTTCTGTCTCTTTTGAACCGGGGAGCCCAGAACTGGACACAGCACTTCAGATCTGGCCTCACCAGAGCAAAGCAGAGGGGAAGGATGACCTCCCTCAACCTGCTGGCCACACTCCTCCTAATGCACCCCAGATCCCGTTGGCCTCCTTGGCCAAGAGGGCACACTGCTGGCTCGTGGTCAGCTTGGTGTCCACCAGAACTCCCAGGTCCTTCTCCACAGAGCTGCCTTCCAGCAGGTCAGCTCCTGGCTGGGGTTATTCCTCCCTAGGTGCAGGACCTCAGACTTGCCTTTATTGAAATTCATTAGGTTCCTCTCCACCCAGCTCTCTAACCTGTCTAGATCTTGCTGAATGTCAAAACCTTTGGTTTCATCATACAGTCTAGGGAGGCTATCAAAAAGTATGGTTTCCATTGGAAGAATCATCTACACTTAGCAGAACTCATGTATAATTTGGGAAAAGTTAGAAAATAGCTAAATTAAGGTTTATCAATATCGAAACAACTTTTTGTACACTTTATTGAGTCATGATCAGTGTAAGTTTTTACCACTTTGAACACACATTCATTTCCCTGGCAACTGTCAAATTACTGTGTAACTTTAGGGTAAAACGTTGTTCATGATGATGGCGCAGGGAATTTGTTGTATTAGTCTAGAACTCTATCTACTTCATTCCTAACATAACTCTTCCTCCTAGTTCTGTCTAAGAAAAATTTATGCCAGATATTTTACTTTTTATATAGAGGTGATATATCTTTGAGAGCACTTCTAATAAACAAGATCATCTTATAAACAGGGATTGTAAATATATATATTTCTTAAATAAATAAAGTGGAGGTAGTGGTAGCATCCTAGGCTGATATTTTCAGTGACAAGATCTACAATCCATGATGTATTAAATTCCTTATTTGGATATTTAGGCTAGTGTTAAGATAATTTTTATTATTATTATTATTATTATTATTATTATTATTATTATTGTTTTACAAACAAAACTAGATAAAAATATTTTTAAAAAACATCTTGGTGTTTTTGTCAAGGGTCTGTTGAAAGACATGAACATGGAGTTCAGAAATACCTATAGAAATTATTTATAAAAGGTGTAACTCTCAATCTTACGTAAAGCTATGTACTCTGTTTCCTCTGACGCTGAACAGAAGCTGAACTAATGAGGCATGCTTATCCACCTCTCAACAGCGGCCACTGAATAGGAAGAAACCTATTAGAATGAATTTTGTAATTGGTCATTTCCATTAGTTTTTATATGATATGTTATATCATACATATATATATATGATATATCATAAATATATATGATAATTTCCTGAAAAGTTAATTTAGGATTGTGGTCCTAATTATTTTGGGTCTTGTTAAAAAAATTTCCCTAAGAGATTATTATTTAAAAGTAGTTATTGATAATGGATGCAAATGTCTAAAAATATGAGTATTTTTTTTAAAAAAAAAAGTGTTAAAAATGATAAGGATATTATTTTTGTTAGAACTGCTCGTGGGGTATACAACTACAAGTTATGTACATGACCTAAATGTTCTAGGAGTTTACTAAGCCTCCCCTTTTTCTAGCAGCTCCCTGTTTCCATTGCTCATTCTTAATGAACTCAGTCCATGAATTTAAAGTATCTGTGATAATTTACAGAAGTTGCTGATATGTCTTTGTAGCTTTAATATCACACATAGAACTCTGGGTGGTGTGAAAGCTAGTGATTTGTCAAGGGTATTTGTTAGGATGTCATGGCTTTTTCAGCTCTTTTGACATTGCAAACTACATATATGCTGCTGATATTTTGATATGCAGAATCAAGAGAAAATCATTTCTTCTCCTTTTGAGCATATTTTTGTCTTATTAATAGACAAGCTCATGTCCTTTCTGTACTGGAGCCCCAGTGTGCAGCAGTCATGCTCTGCCCATGAATTGAGAATTTTCTCTTTACATTGTCGTTTCTTTGTCAGCGTAGGATTTTAGGTGTAAGTTAAAGTTTCATTTTGCAAAGTCTTTTGCTACCACTTAATTTTTTTTTTTCTCATGTCCAGTTCCCACGGGGTTTAAGAAGTTAATTTCATTACTTTTGTCATACACATAAACTCCAGAAATATTCCGTATTCTTTCTGTACTTTTCTCCATACATCTGTTTTCTTGTGTGTAACAGCTTTATAAAATGTAGGGAGGTTTTTGAGTGGAACTAAGCTCCTATTTTTGGTCATGCTGGATATACGTCTTACCTTGTGTATATTGAAAATCTGTTCTTTGTGGTTTTGTTCCATGAGTATTTTGTGCCCTGCTCTTGCACCGTTACAACTTTAATATGCATGTGTTGGGCTAGGTCTTTGATTTATAACTAGCATACTGTGAATAGTTCTTAAAATTTATTATAGACTGAATGTTCTGTGTGTTCAGGATACAGTGTTTTATATATATTTTTAATGTTCAATGCCCTTTGACAATTTCTTCATTTTGGTTTTACTCATTGTAATTATATCTATCAGAATAATATTCTTCCTACAGAAGCTCTTTTTATTATCAACTATAGATGAGTTACACATACCATTATTCCTTTGATTGATTTCTGAAAAGAAGAAAATAAACAGAACATGGCATTTTATGCTCAGCTCAGCACAATTAATCACATGGTTTCCTAAGTGTGCATGTGATACACTCCCCCACTGCAATAACTAGCAATGGACACACATTTCAATTTCTCTGTTCTTTCCATCAGGTACACTTTTTTTTTTCCAATGTCTGTAATATCCCCTCTTCTCACTGGAATACCTCACAATTCTTTGCCTGACTCTAACAATAACATATATATATATATTTGGCCTTCTGGTGACCCAGTAAACAGCTAGTTCATAGTAAAAATAAGTGTATGTTGATTGCCTGGCTTGTGACTAATATATAAAAATGCGTAAATACAGAGCTATTGCCTTTTCTACAGTGAGGAAATTAAAACACACTATTTCTTGTCTTTCTCAGTAAGAAATTTTATTAAACATTTAGACAGTACTTTCTTTGAGGACTCTCAACAGTAATGAAGTAAATATATTTAGGTACTTTTTCCTTTTTATTTTTTTCCTTCCCAAAACCCCCCACCCATACCTTATTTTTTAACTACTTTTTTTTTTTTTTAGTAGAATTTCTGTGAAAGATCTGTTCACTGAACACACCACTGCTGTTTATCTTATAAAAGGACCCTGACTATTGTTCTCTTAATGTGCTGCTAGAGGAATTCTGCTTTTTTGACGTGTCCCACCTAGGTCAGATCTTTGGGAACTAGCTGCTTATGTTATTCTGGATGAAATCTTGATTTCTATTAATTTCTGTCTTAGGTTGTTCATAGGAAAAGAGACCCACACAAGATGGGCTTAATTCTACATAAAGCCTACTTTCTTTTAGCAGATCAGCACATCAGAAAAACCAAGGTACAATAGGATAGAACTAGTGTTCTTCTCTCTGGAGAAGATATAACAATCAGACATGTATAAATACAGTAACACAAGTAGCATTTTTTGCTTTTCTAAGGCTTCAGAAAAAATAATATATGTTATCCTCATCAAGGATTTTGAGCACCATTGGAGAAACATAAATTCATTTAAATAAAGGTGGAACTTTTTTTCTGAATATATTCTTATTCTTCTCATTTTCCTTTCTTATTTTTGCCACCCTCACTCAGTACCTTTTCAACCAGACTGGATAACAATAACATAAATCCTATGACACCTTACCATAAAAGTCAGTTTCAGAATCCCTTATGTATGAGGATTGTAAGGAAGATAGCATGTTAAAACTCATACTAAAAGGCTAATAGTTCAGAAGTATATAAAGACATAGTATCAAGTGTACTGGAAAGTTTTGTGGTTTAAAATGTAGTAAAAATGGCATTTTAATTTAAGGCATTGCAGTTGTTTCCCTCTATAATAGTAATTTGCATGTTCCTGATGAACATGCAGGGAGGGATCTCCAAGAGAAATATTTCAGTCTAGAAAATAATATTGTACATTAGGGTAATGTTTCTAAAATATATTCATTTTAAGAATGAAATAGAGTTCCCTATAATAATTAGTTCATAAACTTATTGCTTAGTCTTTTAAGGTAGACTAGTCCAACTCTTGAAATACTCATCAGGGAACAATTCTGCATTGATGGAACAAATGCCATAGCAATTCTTTAGGTCCTTTCCTTCTCTCTCTTCTTACAGAACACAAGTCAATACTAGTTTATCTTTCTCAATTACAGAAGCAAAGACATTTCAGGCATGTAGGAATACTTTGAATGGAATCACAGGAAACTGTGAAGCTGTAGTTTGTCACTTTTCTGCAAATGTCATGGAGAAAAAAAAAAAAAAAAAAAAATCTGCCACTTCTACAAGCTTAAATTTCTCCGAACTAATCTGTGTTCAGTTTTGTGGTGTCTGAGTTTCAGTGATGATCTTAAAATGTACACCAGAATACAGTATTTATCATGGCAATGTACACATCTATTTAAATTGCAAATAAACAGAAAACCAGTTTTCTGTACTCAGATTACAACTTCAGGTCAAAAGGAAGGTTTTTTTCTTATCATTTGTATGTGCTTTGTCTTTCACTCTCATCACTCTTTACAACAGACTGCAACACAGTGACTATTTAGGATTGTCAGCCAATTAACAGTAGATATAACAAGATAAAAGTCCTTTGCACATGTCTGCAGATAAAGCAATCCAAATTTAATGGGTTTCAGTTGATTAATTTTACTCATACACAGGCCTGTATAAAAAATGCAGCAGTCAAATGGTCTCTTTACTTCAAGAAAGGATCAAACTGTGAAATACTCATAAAAGCAATGATAATGGGCAAGATAAAAGACTCGTCTATTCCAACATCTTGTGTTAGACAGTGGCCAATTGCGACTGCAAGAATAAATTAATACTTCACTCAGTTTAACCTCACAGCTTCTGACATCCTGTAGCTTAGGACCTTCTGAACTGGAGTTTGTCTCTACATGCTTGTGTTTGATATCACTTAATAACTGCAACAGCAGTTATGTTGGCACAGCATGTTGCCGATAAGTTTCACAATTCATTTGCACATTTTGTGGAAAAAAACCCTGCTTTAAATTAAATTCAAGAAATCCGCTTGAATATTTATTTTGATTTTTTCTTGGGTTTTGTATTGCATGAAATGGTGAATAACACTTCTCTTTTTCATCTTCTCTGCATTATTCATATCTCTCCATATTGTAATCATATATTCTCTTCCAATCATTTCTTTTTCCAGGTGAAGAATCCCAGTTGATTTGAACTCTTCTCAAACAGAATTCTTTTCATACTTCATTTTCACTTGTTCTTCTTCCTTTGAGTTGGGGAGACCTGAAGGATGTTCAACATTCAAGACACATGTAAATTACACAATTATGCAGTGCCACAGTAATGTTTTATAATTTTGTTTTACAGTTTTTTCGTCTTTTCTAAAACTGCACAATTTTGACCGCAGCTAAGAACTGCAGTTTTCATAAAGTTAGCCACAATTATTCTAATGCTTTTTCTTACATGTTAGTTTAGAACCCTATAGATACATGTATATACTTGTCTGACTTTTCTCCACAATTTTTGCTTTACACTGATTATACTTAATTTCTCCTGTCATTATATGGTACAGTTAGTATCATAAAACACTTCTGCAACACTTTGCTATCAACTATTTGACTATTTTGAATAATTTTGATATCATCATATAATTCCTTCATTGTTCAATACTTTTTCCAGATCATCCATCTATGAATATACTTAAAAATAGTTTCCTCCACAGGTCACCAAGGGATTTCTCAGATAATCTTCTATTGTCAAATCAACCATTTATTCCTGTTCTTTGTTTGCTATTCTTTAGCCAGACGCTATGTTAGGTGATAGCACATGCTTAGTGTCTGATAGCTTTTGCTCAATTTCAATTAAGCAACGATACAATTTATTAGAATAGCACCTACATAAATTGGGCCAGAATGTACTTCCAAAAATATGTTTATTGACACCTTTAACTTACATATTTATTCATCTGTATTAGTAAGTTTTAGACATATTTACCATCTTTGCTTATCAAAATACATAAATACACCTCTATTTATCTTTTTAAGTATTTTTTTAAAGTTATTCTGAGATAAATTTTAGTTGTATTAGGTGGCAAAACAGTGAGCTAATTAATATGCTGTTGACTTCAAATTTCATTCAAATTGAGCTTCTTGTAAAGATGAGTATGTCCTGAAATGTATTGAGTTTTAAAGTACTGTAATCCCAAAATACCTTTTCAGAGCTGAAGTTTGTGACTGGAAATTAATTTAATTTCTTGTACTTTTTAAATTACCAAAATGAAGGATTTTACTTTCCACCTACCTGATATAAGTTTACAGTCAGTAAACACATTCTCACATACAACCAATAATTATAGATTCAACCTAGCAGGTTTTTTAGTTAAGTTGTAATTCTATAATTTTTTGTGAATTGTGAATATTTTTTCCTAATTTATTAAAATAAACTAAAGCTACATATCAGTTTTGTACTTGGAGGTAAACTGTATCACATTTATGCATTGACTTAGTGAATCATACTTATTGGTCATGAGTATAAATTGCATATATGTGTGTACAGTTCATAGAGGTGATGATAAAGGTGATATATGAAAAAGCTCATATAATACTGTAGAAACCCTAAAAGAAAACTTAGAAAAAAAAACAATTTAACATATTCATTTGACAGCACAAGCTCCACGTGAAAGCTAAACAAATATTGAAAATCATTGATATACAAATTCTATACTATGCATATTGCCAAACTGGTGAAATATATCATTTTTTCCCATCTATCATCATCACTGATAACACTGTCTTCGCCAGGGAGTCATTTGTAGTACAGACATTGCAGATATTTATGTATATTACTAAAATCAGCAACAATGTTTCTGACATGGAACATCCTGCTTGATAATGCAAAATGCCAGAAGGAATAATTCAAACAATATAGGGAGGAAACATTACATTAATGTGTGGGTGATGTGAAATTCTAATATATTTTAATGTGTGTATTAATTACTTTTGTGATTCTTTTTTTTTTACAACATGCTAAAGAAACATTCTGTTTCAATATACAAATAAGGACAAATGCATTCTTTTGCCACTCCATCCAGTATGTACAATTTCCTGTTGATATAGGGAAATAAGCAAATATACTGAAGAGAGGAACCACACTTCTAGTTGGATGACACTTGTCAGTATTCTGTGTTATTCTAGTACATAGAATAACTCATACTGACTATTTATCTGGTCAGTAAAATCAGTAATCCATTGTCCTGCTGCTGTGATTATGGATACATGCGTTTCTGTGCATCTTCTTTCCAGGCTGCTGCAAGTCTGGTCTTCTAAACGTGACTGTGCTTGGCTACTACGTGTGCTTAAAGCAATTATACCTCAGCTTTGAGCCCAATATGCCTGAAGTCTTACTGACTGTGGACTGAGTGATTAATTAAATGAACAGTGGAACTGGGAACATGCAAGTCTGCTGTGATGATTATAGTTTAGTATCAGAGCCCTTCTTAATTAATAATAAGCACCTTCCCTGGGTAGTTGCTCCTCCTTACTTACCATGTCTTGTATCCTTTCCTGTTTCTTAATTCTCACTACTGATGCCAATCGCATTTCCCACCCACCTCTGAATTATTGTAATATTGATATGCCTCCAACACACAACACTATGGATACAGGATGTATCAGTAGTTGGCTTGGGGCTTCCCTTCTCATATTCATGCAGTCACTGAGGAAAGGCTCTGGAGACTCTTATAAGAGCTGGAGACTGTTGTATGGCTTGAAAAATATCCTGAAGATAGCTTCACTAGGCAAGGTGGCCCTCTTCTTGCCAGCATTTGCTAGATGAGAACATTTTAGAAAAAAATATAAATCTGATTAAATGAAAAAATGTTTGAGTGTTTTGGGTTTTTTTTTTTAATCAATAGGTGTGGATTACATGTTTTAACAAGCTATAGGTAGAATGACTGATTTTCTGATTGCTTAGGCTGCAATCATACTTAAAAGTTTGGTTTTGATATTTCATTAATTCAAGCCCTCATTCAAAACCCCATTTTATTATTGACTGGTGAACAATGAATTTGATTTCAACACCACCAATATCTCATTCTCTAAAACACCACTTTTATTCACATTATCACATTACTGATACTAGATACGTTTCATTACATGACAATTAAACCATTATTAATAATATAAATAAAAATATTTGTTTGATGTTTTCTTTTAAACTATTTCTTTAAATAAATGCTTTCCTGGAAGTTTGCTGCAAGAAGTTAGCTTTTGACTGTAAAATAAATTACAATAACTCTGGCATGACTTGAAGAATTGTAGATTGTAATTAAAATTTCTGATTTTTCTGCCTATAACAGTTCAGAGTACTCACTAAGCATCAAACTCATATTCAGAGTTTATTAATTAAAAAAAAAAAGAATAGAAATACTAACAATTTTTGTTTTGCCTGCCCTCATCAATCTAAGCTACATGGTAAGTTGCTAAAGATTTTAGAAAACAAACATTGTAGGTGATTGGTGCCATTTCCAATAATGTATTTTATGAGTCTTTTGCTTAGCATGAGACTTGTAGAAACTTTATAAAGCTAAAATGATCTAGAAATGAAAAGGGCCATTTAGTGCTAATGTTATTAAAAATAATGGCTATATAAGTTCATATTCAGTGAGTATTCAGCATCATACTAAAATCTGTGTGAAAAGTGGTTACTACAAGTATTGAAGAAATAACCTCACTCTCTCAATCCCTATTTACCTTTCTAAAGGTTTCTCTCAGTGCACCTATATTATGATTCTCTGTTCTACTTATAGCTCTAGAACCCATCCCCCTCAATCAAACCCTCACTTTTGGCAATGCACCCATAAAGCAAAGACATCTTAGTCTAAAAAAGTGCCAAAGCTCTGCCTCATTCACATCTTTGCTGACACTACCATCCACTTAATCTTTCTCTCTTCTTCCTTGCAGCATCACATACATATTGAAGAGCAATTCAAAGGAGAATCACAGAGCATAGGTCTCTAGGTGCAGATGATCAATTGCCTAAATCTGTACTGTGTAATCTATTGAAGAGGGGAAAATGGAACAATTTAAGCTATGCTTTTCCGCCCAACTCATAGGCAGTTCATCTAGTGAGAAAGAGACCCAAAGAAGTATGGATGTCTGTCTATACAACCCTACAATCAGGGCTATTACAGTAAATTCCATATTTAGACTGGCCATCAGATGAAAAGGGTGAAAACAAAAATCTTGGGTCTTTAATATTCTCACCAGCCACTTCCTAAGCCTTTGTCTTTAGACAGTGAAGAAGGCTGGTGAGACAAGCAATGACAGTTTCTTGAAGAAAGTCCTAATTGCTATCTGCTTGAGAGGAACAGTGCTTTACTACAGAGTAGTCCTTTTCAGTGTTGAGCTGCACATACTATATTTTAACGACCCTTGATGGATTTTGGTACAACTCAAACAGCACAGATGAATTTCAGTGGGTGGAAGACAAGATGATACTGCTAGTATTGGTAGTTCTTTAAAAGTATCCACTTAAACCACTTGATGCTACATTTAGCATATCTAAAAAAAATATTCACTATGGTTTTGGATACCTGTTCAGGAAAAAAGGTAAGAAACAGAAAGACATACAGTAATATTATCACAAATATTTTGAATAAATGCTATCCAGTTCTGCAAAATGCTATGCTCTTGAAGTACGGTGATCTGCAAGATCATCATAACCTCTGCAAGAGCCAGGGTCTAATTTATCGATGAGAAAGTAAATTTTTCCCATTGTTTGCTGTGAAATCTTGTTCTTGCAGTGTGTGTGTAACTTAGAGCTGACAGTACTGCATAGTGAATCTGACCCAATCATCAATGCTATTAAATTTGACATTAATTTTGATTCACCATGATATTTGTACTTTATTTTTTTTACTTTTATAGCTCTGCCCAGTTCAATAAGAAATTTTATTCTTACATCCCCTGACAGTGAGGCAAGGTTCTTTTACGTGTGTTGTCCAAAGGAGCAAAGAAAAATCATCTGTGTGTTATGGTTACAGAATTTGTAGCAAAGGTGTCATTGTTGGAAGGAACATGAATTAAAGAAGGTGTGCACATATTTTGTTTCAGCTTCTTTTTCATGAATTGGTATTATCACACGGTTGTTTCATAGTAGAAAGAAATGGAATTCTATGTGCAGCTACTATTCATTGTTGAGAAGGTGTTCACATCTGAAGTTACACTTAGCAATGTTCTTTGTGTCATTCCTCTAGGTATTTATTTTCTGATTAATTACACATAATTTCTTTCAGTGATAAATCTAAATTTATTTAAGTCTACGGTATTTTAGTCTGGTAGTACAAATGAAAACAGAGTGCTAAGCATTAAAACTTCATACTCAACTGATGATTACATATAACTTTAACAAAAACTCAGGGCATATCAACTCTAATTTAATTATAGAAAACTCAGTCGCAATAAGCAGCTCCTCAGAGTGGAAGAACTACTAAATATATCTTTTATTATAATTTCTCAGTTCCTTCTCAGCTGTCTTAAATACTCGCTGTACACACGTAAGCAAGTACAAGATCAGTTCATGATTGAGAGCTGTAACTATGCTTACCTTGGAAATGCTTTATGTAAACCACCTTGTTCCCCTCAGCCTATACCTCCCACTTAAAGCATTTTTTTAACTATGTTATAATTGTAAAAATCTGAGAGAGTAAGGTTTATCTTTTTCTCTCAGGTTAAGTTCCTTGGCAGACAAGAAGACACCAATGAGCCAGAGTTTGTCTCCATTAGTTAAATTAGGGATATCGATCATGACCTGAACATAAATCTCTTAACTTTTCTCTGGTGATAACTTCCAGGTAGGATTAATGTTCTTTGGATGTACCTCACAAGAGATAAATCACTTTTCTTTTTGGCAACTCAACCTTTTAAGTGAGTTGTTAGATATAATCTACAGATACCATATAGAAAGGAACACTACTTACCAACATGACTTATCAGAATAGAATAGTCTTTATTGCAAATACACTTTACAAAAATAGTATTCTCAAATTGCATGGCCGCATGGTAGTTGATGTATTTTCAAATAGGAAATTAGTATTTCACAATATACTAGCAAATAATTCAAGGAGGTTATCAGTTAACCTTAAATTTTGCTTCTCTTTTCATGTGCTTTAAAAATTGTCACATTATTAGTGCCTGTTCTGAACCTTCATGTCATAGCCACCTGAGTACGTTATACTGTGCCAGTAAATCCATATGTTTATTTAGATGACTCTTTCCTTTTCAACCCATTAAGTATACTGTGTTGCCAAAAGACATTCACAAATTCTTTACATATTTGACTGAAAAGCCAAATGTCTATGTCCCTTAAATTCTTATTACCAGATCTGCTGATGTTATTGCCCCAATTTTGGAAAAATAAATTTAAATTCTTTATAATAAACCCCTAACTTTTAAAATTATTTTTCCACACCCACGATGATTCTTATTCTATAAGAATCTCCTACTTCACATATTTCAAGTTATATAACTCACCACCTGTAAGGGAAAACTGGGGGGGTTTGTGTGTGTGTGTGTCTGCTGTCTGTCTCATTATGGCTTTATCTTGCCATGACCTTGCCTAGCCTTGCTTTTTTGCTTACACAGGGTCAAAATGATCAATAGTTTAATCTTCCTTTATGTCCCCAAACTCTGAAACTCTACTCAGAATAACCTCTCCATATTTAAGGTACCAATTCCTGTTCTCCAAGCTCTTTTATATGTTATATGTTATAAATATACAGTTTTGTATAATTCTGAATTAAAATTATGCAGAACTTCCACTGAATACCTAAAAACATGAATAATTATATGCTTTAACGGTGTTGGCATTTTTAACTCACTTGATCTTAATCATAGTAAAATATTTCATTAGATGATTGTTCAAAGGTTTCTCCATGGATTTTTTCCATGCTTCCACACGTTCTTTGGAACCTTGAAACAATCAGCTGTTCTCCTCTGTGATGTAGTGTTTGATAAATGATTGAGTATGGCAGATATGACAATCCTTACTCTGTCAATAACTGCAGGTACTAAAAGTATCTTATTTTCAGTAATAGATCCAACCCTGAAGCAAACTTTCCTGATTTTCAGAATTATATGAAAACACTTTATAACTCCTAGTCTTCAGATTAACTACCCCCTTATTAAATAACATATCATGGCACTACTAACCTCACCTTAACCCAAAATCAAGTAGGTTTCAAAGGGACCATAATACCAGTTCAGGTTCTCATAGTCAAATCTAGCTACCTGTAATCAAGATCAAATTCTGGTTATGTCAATATCAATCCCAACCACTTTCAATTTATAACATCTGTTTATTGATGTATACATAGCATAAATGTTCTCACTCTTAAGAGATAAGGAGGATCAGCTGTTAATAAACTGCACCTGTGGCAATTTCTGACTCTAAAATCACATATTTTATTTGCAAACTCCTCTAGCCAGTGTATTGCAACTAATAAATAGGGAAGAATGTGGATGATGGTCCTTTTACAGTTCATGACGGAGCTACCAACTTGCATGCTTTGAGAAATAGCTCCAAATTCACTGCTTCTGACTGGAATTTTGGGTCAACATCAAGTCTTTATTCTTCCAAAATGACTTACCCAAAAAGATTTTGCTGCCTTCACCATATAGGGGAAAAAACAAACGAACAAAAAATCATAGAAAAGTATCCAGCAAAAATTCCATCATTCTGGGATACAGAACATTAGTCTTCAGTATTTGCCTCTTACAAGAAGTTAGCTCTTTGTTTGTTGTTACTGGGTGCTGGAATACCACAAACGCTCCATTTCTTTCCTTCTCTTCTACTGCATTTTATACTAGAGATGCTGAAAAGTCTTTCTGCTATAGACCTGATTTTGCACATTCCTGCCTTCAGACTCCTTTCCTCCATCTCAGATACACTGGTGACATTTTACACATTATATTATGTGCAGTATGAAATGCACGGTCTTATTAGATTAACAATAACTTCCTCTTGTGAGCACCATATAAAAACCAAACATGATACCACATATGACAAAACTAGGAAAGCAGTGTTTTTCAGTCTCACTCACTGTTATTCTCCCTTCCTTTAGTTTGCACTGTTAGTTTTCAGATGGATTTCTTCTGAGACTCCCCAAATAAGCAAGATATTAAAATCATTGTAGTTTACATTATTTTATTATTTACATCAGAAAAAAAATATTACAGTATAAATAATGTTTTGTGGCTATAATTAGCAAGCAATAAAGCCTAATATTTTCATATTTCTGCATGAAGTTATTGAACATATTAAAAATGTAAAGTTCTGCTTTAAAGGAGTTATATTATTTAGTCAGAACTCAGTTGGAATATGAAAATATATGGACAATCTGATATTAGTTTTGTGTATTATATCATTGTGCACATTGCTATATTTGAGTAGTGGATCTTTAGAGAAATGCTGTAGGTATTGCTTTTCTAAGCACTTCATTGGAGTGATATTAACTTTTATGACTCTTAAATGTGCTATTCAGCAAGTAAATGCTAAAACATTTATTTGAGATATGCATCAAGTGTTATCAATAAATCATTGTAACTTTTCCAGTAGAAAACTGTCTTCTGATTTTTCATAAGAATCTATTTTCTTTTCTTTTTCCTTGTTTGAAGGTATGTATTGATAAGTAAACAAATTGAATTTTCTATTTTGAGATTTTTGGAAGAGCTAAGCAAACCATTTGGGTAGAAATCCAAATTCCTCTGCAAGATTAAGAAAACTAGTTCCAAGTTTTGAGGGTGGAACAAGATTGTGGCTCTATAATCCCAGAAAAAGTAAATTAAAAGAAATGTAAGCCTTAAGGAATCCATATTCAGGAAGATATAGAGGATTTAGATAATCAATCATTCTCTTAATATTTACTTTTCATTGAAAAACTGTCCATATAGAAAAGTCCGGTACTGTAGACCTCAAAAGAGAAGTAAGATACAGTTGCCAAGCTACTCAGTAATACACATGGTCCCTTTTTACTGCCATTATGAAACATTCAGTCTCTGCCACAGAGAGACTTCCTTTATTACATACACCTGTATGTACCCTCCAACTGGAAAAAAAAAAAAAATTACCTGAAAAGACATAAAGACTAACATTCATGGCACTAAAGTAATGACAGCAAAGGTCACATAGTATTTAAACACACCATGATGCAGGTTTACACATTTATCCTTGAAATAGTAATTTTTCTTGTAAGTTTCCATTGCATTTGAAAGCAATTAATAAAGAGTAAATATATCATATCATAGAATACAGTGCAATACAATATAATATATATTTGCAAAGTATTTTTTTCTCTCCTCTTTTCCTAGGTAATACATCTGGAGGGAAAGCTCACACCAACACAAGATATGAACTCAGATATAACAAAACCTAAATTAACTATTAAAGAATACACGGACAAGAGGTCTCTGAAGACATTTTTCTTTCAAAAGCATGAATACAAATCAGGAAAGGATTAAATTCAAACTATAAGCAGGTTCTGGTAGAGTTATATGTTGACATGGCCAAATCTTTTTGCACACTATAAGGACCATATTCTCTTTCATTATGTAATGTCATGACTATTAAATGAATCTGTAGGTTTATGATTCACTTTTTTCTATTACCTGAATTTTCTGGGATGTATGTAATATAAAAATTTCTTTGTATATATTCCCATTGAATTAGAAAGGAATCTACAACTGAGCTCAATGAGAAAAGTAGAAGTTCTTTGAAATCTATGACTCCAACAGCAGACTGTGTTTAACTTTATAAAATTGTGTTATCCAGGAACTTAAGGTGAATTACTCCTTTTTTAAAAAGCTCTTGAACATACCAAAGTTTGTTTGTTTGTTTGCTTATTTCTCAGGCTAATCTGGAAATGTAATTTTGTCATGGAGAACAATGAATAAAAATGTTTTCTCTAAACTCTCCTGACACTATCTTTTATGCATTAAAAAAAATAAGGAATTGTAATAACATCCTCCAAGAGAACTTTCACTTATGCATCCTGAAAATTTTAGTTGGCAACTTAATGTGAAAGAAAAAAATTAAAAAGCCTTCTTCTATTTGTTTTCTGTATATTTATAAATATCTTAAATAGGAAAAGGAGGAAATTTCATGCACAGATCCAATCCAAATGTTTTATTTCTTTTTGACTCATTGGCAATAGCTGTTTCAAGAACACTTAATATTATCTATTAAATGCAATAAACACACAGAAACAATATAACAAGCTTTAAGTAGAATTTTGACAAGTAGTTAAAATTCTGTTAAAATGACTTTTTCCTAGGGTAGCATATTAATTTACTTCATGGCTGGCACTTGATGGTCTGTTACAGAAAATGCTATCCCACTGATGTGTGAACTAATGGAACTGTTTTCCCTGTATGGATTAATCAAGTCTTAATATCACTAGCATTTGAAAATAATTAGGCATAATAGATTGGACCCCATTTTAATTTCAGTTGTGCAGTAATTGGTCAGCAAGTACTGTGAAAAAAAAAAAAAAGAGAAAACTTTGTCTATTACACCTAATACAGTTTTCAGAATACAATAGATATTGTGCAGGCTTTTACATATTTAAAATCAGAATTTTTCCATAAAGGTTTAACTGCTGTTTGTTTACCTGCATGGGGAGAATTTTGCCATAGTAAGATTTTCATATGATGGAAACTTCAAAAGCAGTCGTAAAATGCAACCACTTACATTCTAGTCCAAGATATAGTTTAAAACTTATCCTTTTGGTCTCCTCTGTATTATGTATCTTTGTAAAGATGGCTTATAGCTGGCACAAAAGCTGTATTTTGCATGTAATCACTATTAGCTCTAGTGAAAGCAGAGAAATTCTGAATGAATTTTAAATAAAAATAAGAATTAGCAAGTTATATCTAGGATACTTTTTTGCACATTTTGTGGTCTATCTTAAAGTTTTAAAAACACTGCAAAAATTTTCTAAGTTGTATAATCAATTTTCTGTGTTATTTATAAGATGTACACTCTTGAGCATCAGAAGTCAACCTTTTTTTCCAAGCTGTTTTGTTTGGTTTTTTTCTTCAAAATTGAGTAATCTAGGGAAATCTTATGCCATTTTATGGGTGAAAAGATGAGGAAAAGTTTTGTCTAGATCACATACTTCTATTCCCCTAAGAATTTTAGAGATTAATTTATAAATAAATCTGTTAAATATCTTTTCTTGCCATAAACGTATTATATACTGAGCTAGCTTACATATCTATTACTAACTTAAAAAGTTTCTTAGGAAATCAGGGGCAGATAAAGCATTCATTCTTTCATTCATTCATTCATTCATTCATTCATTCATTCATTCATTCATTCATTCATTCATTTTCGTAGATGGCTGCTACTGCTGTGTTTCTTATGATAGTTCTTGATGAAAATATTCCTTCCAAAATGTGCATTTTCATTCTGCAGTTTAGTAAGAACATGGTAAAAGTCAAATGAATCAGGACATTTAAAATTAAACTCGACAGAAATGTAGTGAAATCTAACATGGAGAAATCCTTGATTCTTAGAGAAAATAATTAATTGCATGATGTCATATTCAAAGACTTTTCAAGTCTAGAAAAAAAAGATTAATTGAGTCACTTTTCTATGACTTTTTTCGGTGTCTTAAGTCTAATGAACTCTTCCTGTCTGTAAGTTGTTGCAGTGTAAATTTTCAGTATCATCCAATAGAAAATCAGAAATTTGACCTTGGCTACTTAGCTTTATCTGTTTAATGTTAGAATAGCTACCTGATTTAATATGTAATTCTGATATTAAATTGTGATCCATGATTAACGAACCTATCTTCTGGACTCTTTTCATCTAGGGAATGGAAAAGTTGATCATCTAAAAGTGCAGGCAAATAGCTAGTGGGAAAGTATTTCTTAGCAATTTGAATAGCTGAGCGTATTTAGGATCATAAATGAAGAATGGAGGGTAAACATACGTTTTATGCCTTGAAACTCTTCAAAAACATGGACGAAAAGTTGGAAATAAGGGTGAAAATATTTAATTGTAGTTATTGAGGGTTAATTTTCATAGCTGAATTTTGATTGACAAAATACTCATCTCTCTGATCAAAGTATATAGGAATTGTAGGTGGAAAGCACCTTTTGAGAAAAAAGAAGTCATTCTAGGCCTCCTCCCCTGCTGCAAATTTTAGTAAAAAATTCCTGAACTTTAGCAGTATAGCAAGAAGAGCTGCCCATAAATACTGATTTTTATCTGTGCACATTTTTGTCACACATTCCGTAAGTGAATAGCTTGTTAAATATACCTGTTGTTCCAGTCCTGACACATTTCTCCTACACTGTCAGCCATATATTTTTGCTGTAACACAGAAGCAAATTTCAGAAGATCTCTGTTTCTATTTATTGTTATAGTGAAATATTTTCTGTGAAAACTTACTTGTTGAATTAGTTTAGGAATAAATTTACAAGACATTCTCATACTACCTTGTTTTTTTATTTTGTTTGTTACTCAGAAGTATAAAAACACTGACCATGCTGGTAAAATTGGAAGAATATTCTGTAAAGCACTAAAAAAAAAGAAAATTTAAAAACAATTTATTGTTGGTCTTGGACTATTATGTGAACTGATGGAAAAAAGCATTCCACCCTCAATCTTTACGAAATAAAATCTCAACATTTCTAATACTAGTGAAGTGGCTGAATCAGAACTGCTGTGAGCTAAGGCATTGCTCAGATGTCTAATTAGTCTTTTAAACTTGCATGGGCATCAATATACAGGAAAGAGCACTCGCTGTAAGTAGCCTAACAAGACTATTGAACATGGGATCTTTGGAAAGAGTTCTTTGTGCTGCTGACCAGTGATTCTTTGTAAATTGTTGGGCAGAGTAGCATATTAACCTCATCTATTATAAAATCAGTATACTAGGGCTTTCTGACATAAAACCTGAATGCACGTGAAAGAAATGTAATTAAAAAATTAAATCTTCCACTACTTGTAAAGAGTTTGTGAAAAGTTCATCAGCTGCAAAAACAGCAACTGTGAGCTGTGTTTAGGTAATTAGGGAATTAGCAGTTTTCACTCCTAATGAAAAAAGATAAAGTAGTATTGCAGACTAGCAGCTCTCAATAAACTGGGACTTCAGAATGACAGAACCACAGCAGGAAGGTACACTGCTTTTTGTTTGTTTTGGTTCTACTTACTTTTAATATTTTTAATTTAATTTCATAATAGCATGATTTTGATAGACACCTTCCTCTTCAAGAGGATAAATGAGTCTTAAGAACACACTAGATTTTGTGGTTTTAGACAAAGCATCCTATTATATGAATGTTTGATAGAGTTCCTGTTTTCAAGAAAAAAATGTTCCATTTTGATTTCAAATTTATGAATAAAAAAAATGAAAATGTAAACATAAATATAACCTTAAATGTTAAAAGTGAATAGGAGGGTTTTCTATCTTTTCTCTTTACCTCCCCTTCCTTCCCCCAGTCTTCTCCATCATACTTTTTTCTCATTATGTCAGTGATTCTCAGATTTCTAATTTAGATAAATATCAAAGTTTTTTTCCTATGCTATCAACTTGCCAAATACATTAATTTCTGTATAAGCTACACAGAATGTTGCATACCATTTGCAGGAAGAAATGAGAAAAATCTGCAGACCCTAGAACACAAACTACCCTGATTCCCTTGACTGAGCAAATCATTTTCATAGCTGTTTCCTGACTTTGCTGCATCCCCCTGTAAAGTACAATGAACTCTATACCAGAGGGACAGAGTGTTTGATAAGGAAATGTGAACATTCATCCCTGTTAACACTTTTTTTTTAGTACTCTCTCTTTGACTTCCTTTATAATTTTTTTCTTTATTTTATAATGGTAGGATGACTGCCACCATCACTTTCCCTCTTGATTAGAATATAATAGTCTTGAAAAACCCCTCTGTACCCTTCCCAACTAAATTAGATCTATAAACGCTGGATAGGTTAGACTGATTTTCTGGGAAACTTCTGAGATCGGTTATATGTGTATACCGTAGGTGTAGTATTCAGTTCTAAATAATTTTGTGAACCTAATTTGTGTCACGGTCCACCCAGTGGACTGGTGGTAGTTTGTTAACTATGATCTTGAAGCGGAAAAATCAAGGTGACCACGCCAAGGGGTTATGCTTCAATCAAACAGCACAATTTTATTATTTGCCCGTAAAGCGGCATGCAATAGGTAGAAAGACAGAAAGTGAATAAAAGGTAAAGTAAAAAGAAAAGGAAAGAGGATTATAGCTACCACCATGGGTCCAAGGCGTCCCTATGGTCCCAGGTCCAGGCAGTGTCCTGCCAGTCCTTCCGATTGTCATGATCCTTGGTGGGGAAGATCTCTAAAGTTCCATTGCTAAGAAGGCATCTTTTTATGCCAAGCAACACACCTCGCTCCTCCTCTGGTCCATGGACTGCCACCAGTCTCCGCCCTCTCGAGCCAGGTTATCTTGCCCCAGAGGTGGGTAGCTTCAGACCAGGAGGCGTGTTCTTGTACTGTTTTCTGGTTCGTTGTTATGACCACGGTTGTGATCCATCTTCTGGACAGCCGTTATGTGGCCTTATTCAATCCCAGGTGGCAGGGAACGGCATAGTACTCCTCGTACCATGCAGTTCTCTTTCCCAGGGTCTTGGTGTCTTGGTGTCCATGAGGACCACATTCCATCTCCAGGTCTCAGTTGTCAATGTTGAGACAATATTGTTCTCTTTAGACTGACTCTTACACCACCCCGTGGCTCAACATTGTTATCAGGATCATGTGGCAGTGATATGATCCTCTAAAAGGGGTAAAAGGACAGGGAAAGAAAAAAGGAAAAGAAAATGACAGACAGGAAAAGAAGGGGAAAACAATCATCTTTATCTCAAACAATTTACAAAAATCAAATGGTATTCATCAAAATGACTAAACATAAATCTGTTTGGGTCTTATACAATTTTCCTTGTGTCAGTAGATTTAGGGATGTCCACATTGGAGGGGATATTCAACAAATTATGTGCATTGATTACAGATGTCAGATACGTCAATTCTTTACCATTCTCCAATTTAAGACATACAATATCATTGACAAAACAAGACCAATCAAGACCAATATCAAAAGGACAACAATAGGGTGATACAACTTGTTTAAGATGCCAGTAGCAGTCAGTGACCATCCGAAAAGTGTGTCCCACCATCCATGTTCTGCATCTTTTCTCACTCTTCTCAAGACACAGTGTATTTCTTCCACATTGTAATGGACAGTTATCAAGGTTTTCTGTCCGTTTTCTCTAACCTTTTCCAGAATCTTGATCAAGTCTTGATGCTGTAACAGTTGTTTTACCAAGGTGAGATTCATTCCAATAGGTACAGGCTGCAATTCGTGAATCAGTGTATAATTAGATTTCAAGAGCTGGTGAGATGTGACTGGGGCTAAATAGGAGAAGTTACATCCAGTAATGTTAATAAAATTGCAAACGCAAAAATTTGAATGATTCTTAGTATCTACAATCACTGTATCTACAGATACAGAATTACAAGCAGTTCTCAAACATGCACAACCTTTGCCAATATATACAAGCACTATTTCAGGCTTATCGTCAGGACGAATCTCAAAATGACAGATATTCTGTGTAGTGTCTAAACAAATGTCCTGAGCAATGATTGTGTTGCCTTCACAGACAAATCCTTGCTGTTCCTACATGATACAAGATTCCAAATCTACAGTTTGCCATTTCTCATCCACCTTTTGGGCCCATACTCTATGCTTGAAAGGATAGAGTATGGTTCCATTGTGGTTAAATCCTAAGGCAATAATGGGGTAGACTACATTTGTTTATGCCACACATAATCTTATAGGGGTACTGCACTGCATTCAAATGCAGCCAACAATCTTGGCTTTGGTTTTTACATGACAAAATAGAGCCAGGGGGTTCAATTCCATAGCTGTTTGTTGGCACAGTAAGGGATTCAGTAATTAATCTGCATCGTATGGAGATGTTGTCACCCTGAGCCACCATAAAAGGGGGTAAAACTTTATTTTTGTCATTCAGCGTGAGGGTTGTGTCCATGCCATGGTGTGTGACTATTGCAACAAGCATCACTGGTATTTTAGTTACAGCATTTATTTTGAATTTGAAGGTCAGACTCAATAGATCTGATCGGTTTGCTGGATTTCTTCAACAATTACACACCACATAGACAGGTCTCCTCAAGGTGAAGTTATACCAACAGTCAGTCTTGTCATTTTTACAAGATTTAGAGATCTTAACGTTGTTGGTACTTGGATCCGGGGTGGTATAATTGCCGACATGCTTTTGGCGAAAGCACATAATAAGGGATTCTTGCTTATCACATTCCCACTCAGCAGTATGACAAAGTTTTGCTGAAATACCGGGGTGAATTCTGGTTGTTAAATTTGGATCCAAAAGATTCCCAGAGACAGTAATTAAAGAGGCCTTTTCATAGAGAAGTCTTCCCACTTTTCTACATCCTACCATAATCTTTTCTCCAATTATTCCAGTTAAAGTTCTGATCCAGTCTTTCCTATCCCACTCCCATTCAAGTGGGGAATAGGCCTTATCATCATGCAGTACTACAGTGGCCAAATTTGGAAAGTGATTCTTGGGATACTGCCCGGTAAAACCAGTATACCCGACAATAGCTTTAGACCAAGGCCATTCAGCACCCTTTTGGTTATGCGTAAGTGGGAAAATACAGAAAAGTAGTACCAGTCCAATTTTACTATTAGTCATTTTAAAATTTAGGGCTATGAATTTTCATCTATTTATAGTTCATGTTCTCAGTGTCCCTCAGAGTTCTCCTGTAAAAATAAAACAACAGAGCTTGCCTCCCTGAGGCAAAAAAGAGTTAAAATGATGGGATTATCCAGGGGTATTTATCTTATGTTCCTTTCCCAGGGCATCAGAGGCTTCCCAAGCACATGCATTCAGTGTGGTTTTCAGTACCAGTGGTATGTTTCCCACAGCAGGAAGTGCCGCCAGAATGGGTTGTCCTGAGAAGTGAGCTGGGTACTTTAAATCATTTGGTCCCTTTAATGAGGGAATCAAGGAAGGAGCTGTTGGGCAAAAAGCGGTTATTTTGGGGCATCCGTTTACCCCCCTTCTATCATTTACACCTTTAACAGCTTCCCACAAGCAGACGTCCCAATTTCCCTCATGAGGTTTCAAAAGTTGTTTTAAGAGACCATTGGTCCTTTCTACAATTCCATTAGCTTGCGGATAATACGGGGTATGAAACACCCATTTAATCCCTTCGCTTTCTGCCCAGTCCTATACAATTCTGGCAGTAAAGTGAGAACTGTTATCAGATTGCATTTCTTGTGGCTTTGGAAAAGTTCCAAACCATTCATGCAGCGCTTTCACAATGTTCTCCCCCATAGCCCTGTTAAAGGCTTCTACTTGGACTAGTCCTGATGTTATTTCCACTCCCACCAACACAAAATGTTTTCCACCTGATCTCTTAAAGGGGCCAATATAATCCACCTGCCAGGCATCCCACAAGCCTTTACCCTCCCTCAAATGCAGAGGGTCATCCTCTAAAGGGTGCCTTTCAAGTCATCTTCGATATTGTCCGCAGGCTGATATACAGGTTTTACACATTTCTCTGGTGACGGGCCAGCCTCGGGCAAGGGCTTCACAGTACAGATCTTTAGCTCCTGTGCGTTTGCGTTTTACATGCAACCATTCTTTATGTTGAGACAATATTGTTCTCTTTAGACCAACTCTTACAATTTGGCAGGGCTGTACAAGTTTTATGATGATGCTTTGCCAGTCACCGTTGCATGTTCTCACCCTTAGAAAGCACTGGTGATACCTATGTGTCAGTGTCTTCTCAGTGTGCTGTACAATTACTTTATTGACATTGACATTATTTCAGGGCATTTTGCTTGGCGTATGATCTAGACAGATAGGTATAGATAAGTATATATGTAGCTATAAATGTAAATAAATTAAATATAGTTTTTCTATCTGGACCTATATTTATTATATTGTGTTATATATACAGGTAATGTGTGCATATATATATAGTTATATATATGCAGGTAATATATTTTTAATATGATTTATACTTTAGGCATACTAAGGTATACATATGTATACATTAGGAACACTAATTATAAGAGTGCCTATTACATTTAGGTTACACAGTGTGATTAATATGGTGCCATTAAATTTTATGTATTTTAAACTACTATTGCACAGCATAAATACTATGCAAAAAGGAATTTTTAAAATCTACAGTTAGTGTTATTCAAATAGGTCTTCCTATCTTCATTTTTTCATAATATTTTTAATTTTACATAGCAAATACATTTAGCTAGATGAGTGTATATGTATAAAGGGTGAAGCAGTGAACAGATTTTGCATCAGAGGAATACACCATCACCACAGAACTGAAGATTTACCTGAACACAGTTCATATTTTCCCCTTTGGCTTAGTTTTATTTGTGTATGTTTCAGCTGAAAGCATATAAAAGCAAGTCACATATTTCTATTTTAAAATAAGCAAAGTCAAATTAAGTGTTTGGACATGAAGTAGCAGAATTCATTTCCCATTTTAGTCTTTTAGATATTTTAGATATTTTGCTCTGACCCTCTATCCAAAAAGGATATTTTTAAGGGTATTTTCAGCTTCAACTTCACAGGATAGTTCTTTGCAGTTACCAAGATTTAGAAGTGATGCTGTTCCCTTGCCTCCTTTGAAGTTAAAAAAGAAAACAAAAAAAACCTCAGGTCCTAATTGTCCAGCCATCAAAAGTGCAAACCCGTTGGCAGATGTTCAGTCTGATTTGATGAGCAGCCGGTTCAATTATTTAACTACCTATTAAAACCCAGCTCCAGAACTTTCTTCATTACACCACTGCTCTTTTTTTCTCCAGTGCCTTACATGATGGGGCCTCCTTTCCTTGCTGCAACTGTTCAGGCTTGGAACCACTCTGGAGAGTGGGAGGTCCAGTCCTTGTTAGATCATTATTTTACTTAGTCCCATATTAAAAGTCACAGCCCTACAGGGTGGATATTTTCTACAGGCAATGATTACAAAAAATATTTTGACAGTGAATTTTGAACATCATAGAGATGAAGAACATTAATGGCAAAGTTTCAGGCTGAGAAGTAAGGATAATGCAAATATAAAAGATTTCTATTTCAGGGAATAATAGGAGTTGTTCCAATTTGGTTTAACTTGTTTTAAATTTCAAAGAACCAATCTGTGTGCCAAAAATCATTCCTGCTAAAATTAAAAGTAGATATGAAATTTGTTATTTCTTAATTATTTTCTGCACATTAATTCAACTAATTCTAGAATCAACTTTTATCTTTTTAACAATTAACTAAGCACAACTCAAGTTAATGTAAGAATACTTTCAGCAAGAGTTAGTACAGCTGTCAGTTCAGCTACCATTCCTTTGTTTTATATGGGATTGAGAGGAGTAGTCTGAAAGATGTCTAGAATATGATCCGTATCACAGGGCAGTTTTTTCTAGTTATTTTAAGAAGTGACCAAAGTTGGTTCCTAGGTAAAATATTTAGCAAACTCCCAAGACACCCATAGTCAAAGCAATTCAATCTGCATTCTTATGCTGAGTGGTCATTTCCCCAGTGCTGTCAACCAAGTGTCGACAGCGACAGTTTTACAAACCATCAACTCCAATGGAAGACTGTAGGCCTTTATCTAGTTTCATCACTACACAGAAAAGACAGGTTAAGTCAGGCATTTCCAGATTCTCTACATTTATGCCAAAGTATTCATGGAAAACCTTCTTGGGTTTTTTTTTCCCCTGTCTTGACCTCCCAATATTTCTTGTAATGCTCATTACTTTATCAAATATGTGCTGTGCTGTAATTGCTTGATCCAAAACATCCAGTAATCCTCTTTTAAAATATTCCCACCTTTCTTTCCATTCCTTGCCACTACTGTTTGTCCTTCCTGCCTCTGTAACCTGCTACATTTTGTTGGCAACAGCTGCTGGTGGAGTTACTTGGTGAGTGGGAACAGCAAACTGATTCAAGTTTTAAAACTAATAACTCCACCTCCTGTCACCATTGCAGGAAAGGAATGGAATACTTTAAGCTGGTATTACCACAAAACTCTTCATATCATTAAATCATCTCTCGACAGTAAAGCTCCAAGTTTTCTTGCCATAAAACAAACAAACAAAACCAGAAAAAAAAAAAAAAACAACAAACACTAAAACCCACCAAAAAAACCCCCACATTTATTTCTGCAAGGATAGTAGTGAGAAAGACATGAAGAGGCAATTTGTCTTTTTATTTTTAGCAAAGAAGCTGATGAAACTAAAAGAAACACTCACCTTACTGTACAAAAGTAAATCTCAACACCTTCAGCATTGTAAATGAGCCAGTAAAGAAAAAAGCTGAAAAAATGCAGAAACAAGGATTCAGTGATAAATTTGTGAGTCATACACTAAAGCTGCTCTCTTCTACACATGACATCTTTTGTTGAACTGGTACTGTAGTTTATGTAAATCACTCAATTTGCAGCTAATTATTTGATTGCATACATAGTGTGAATAATGGGTGGTAGTATAAGCACAGAATGTTTTGATTTTTCCTGCTAGGAATAGCAGCAGCCAACAATGGAAATCATTTATAAAAGACATGGAAATATAATGGAACTATGAAATGGAATAAATGGAAGAATAAAATGGAAATATATTTGTGAATATGAACACGTCTCTATATTATATGACATACATATCTTTGGTTTTACTTATTAATTCCATAAATAGTTTCACAGAACAGAAAATTCCAACAAAACATGACTAAATGTAATCCTTTCCAAATGGAAAAATAGGGAAATATACATAGGTGTTCCTATTTTTATGAGATGTCTCTCATTTAACCAATGACAAATCACCTCTAAGATTTTTTTTGTGTGTGTGTGTAGCAACAACTGTATTATAAAGTCGCATGCATTTTTCCTAAAGGACAAGATATCCACAGGCAGCTCCAACAGCATTATAAATAACAGAGGAACTTACCCATGTGCCTCATTAGGTACTGACAATGGGAACCCCTTTCCAATGCTGTTTTTATATATTTTTCATAACAGTTGTTTGATCTACTATGCAATTTTAATATCTCAAGGTGTTTGGAGGTTAAAATGAAGTAACTCTCAGTGATCTTCACCAAATCAAAGCATTAAAGAATGGTATATTGTCTGTAATATGTGTACTTATCTTAATACACTTATCTTTATCTTTACTATCTGTGGTTCTTGAATCAGTTTTAATCTGAAATATAATTCCATTCCTTTTCTCTCTTTTTTCTTTTTTCTTTTTGTAATTCACATCACTTAAGGAACCCATCTCAAAGCTGGCTTTAACACAAAATTGTGTAATTTAATGTAGATTACTTTCATGGAGCCACTGAATTTAAAAGTTGTTATTAGAAAGTCATGGTTGGATTCATGTAATATCTTTGACAGAATGTTATAGGATTGCATGCTGAGGTTTTGTGATTTAAAATTAAATTGTCTGTGATTTTTTTTTTTCTTTTAGGAACTTCTTATTATCCTTATTTATTTGTACCTGGAAATCACTTCAAAGTTTAATATTCACTATTTGGAAACCACTGTTATACTTTAAATACAAAATCTCAAATTCTTGATTTCAATATATTATAAAGAATTCCATGTACTAGGGCAGAGAAAAAAAAATGTTTTTCCCTACTGGAAAGATTATTTTTTTTTCCTTCTTAAAAATTTCATAGTAACTTAAAAAGTCATGATAGATATATTCACTTGCAGCAAACATTTCTCCTGTCTTACATACAGTTTAGCAGATATTTTTCCTCTTGAGGCTTTCAGCGTGACTTAATAAAGATTATGTCAGTTGATGAATATAAAATTCAGTTTTACTCAGAAATTTAAAACTGGGAAATTAGGTCATCTGATAATGTCTTGATATTCCTGCCCACCCACCACCCAACCCCACCCCCCCACCCCCTCAAACTGGAAAATATTTATTTTGCAGCAGTGAAAGCTTAAGTGCAGTGAGGAGGAGAATATGTTCAAATTAGAAGTCTGAAATTTGTGTCAGGTTTCAATACATTTCACTGTCTATTCCAAGTATGTAGCCCACAATCCATTTTTTTCATCTTGTACTATCACTTCTGGGTTTTCTTTCATATTGTCTTGGCCTCACTTCTTCACTACTCTAGTATAACTCCAGCCACAGTTTCACCTGCTACTGCTGTTCATCCTTAATACTTTCCTCCTGTTTTACTAAGCAAGTAGTTACTAACTCAGGGAATTCTGCTGTGTTTGACCTCAGGATGAAAAAGTTCAAGTTATTGTAAAGAGCAGGAGACAATGGTCTCCTGTTACTATAAAAAGTAGATGAAATTCCTTTCAAATGAAGGAATAAATCTGAATCTCTAAGTTAATTAAATCAGGTATAAGAAGAAAAGGAACTAAATAAAAACAATTAAAATTATGTGCTGAGGAGCTTAGCCTTGGAAATTGTGCAGAAATTGGAAGTGCATCTTTTTAATAGTTCCTTTAGCAAAACCATTCACTTCCTGAAACTGAACAAAGTCATAATTTTTGCTCCAAGGAATTTATCAAGTTCATATCATACTATGAATCACTTAATGAAATTACAAAGTAATTAATAATATGAATCATTCTTCTATTTAATATCTCTTTCCTTGATGGAGTTCTTAGAGTGCTAGACTTCTCTCATCTGTTTTGATTATTTTTTTCCCCAGTAATTTTTGTAAACAAAGTTGCCTGTGGAAGGCAGTTATTGATATTACATGAACATTTCTTGCCTTGAAAAACAATTGAAAGCTTACCTTTCATGCTGTTTGACCATTTCATTTTTTTACTACTATTTGCATATAATGAAAGCAAATTCCGTGTGGAATGTGTCTACAATCTCTACCATTAGTTTTTCATAATTTTTTTTAATAATACTTAATGATGTCATTCAAGCGTAAGATTCAGTTACTGTTTTTTTTCATATCCTTTATAGAAAAAGTGTGGCTTAGTGGAAAACTTTAATACAAGTCAACGATGACATTTTGTATTAACTAAGGAAGATGTTCTGAAGAGAAAGGGCAATAGAGTGAAAAGACATTTAAAAGTCAATATAAGTGTGTCGCTAACTTTGCTGGTCCCCTTATATGGAATATCTTCACAGGCTGCTCGGCTACTTTGTCTTTGCAGTGACTGACAATAGTTGTCATGACAATGTAACAGTGTAGCTGGCAATATTTTTAGAGTAAGATGTGATACAAAAAGATAAAGGGGTTTCAGCTGGTCTTTTTGAAACCTTTTAGTTATTTGAACTTTGTAAAAATTACTATAAAAATAACCAGTGACTACTCCAAGACTGCTGTTAGATTTGATGTCTTATGAACATAATGCAGCTCTCCAATTACTTTTGACACATAAACTCAAAGTTTGATGGACACACCACATATATCGTGCTACTGGTGGTGTAATTATAGCAACATTTTGTATCTTCAGTGCTGCCCTGCTCTTCTGCTGGTATACCACTATGCATGTGTAGCTGTTTCTAAAAGTTTTCTATTTAAAACACGTGTGGAAAAGATGCTTTCAAGACATGTAAGATGATTTCATTTTACACTAAAAGCCACTTTAAATCATTGCGTGTCACATTTTATATGAGGTCATGTCATTAGTAATTGAACATGGATACCAGAAAGATTGCTTTAATTTCTGTAATCCGTAATAAATAACTAACATAATATCTAAATCTTCTATATCCTACTCCAAAAGGGGATAGTGTTTATTCAAAAAAGAAAATATTTGTCTCAACTCTATAGAAATCAAACTTCATCTATGTTTCTCCACCTTTGTAATTCATAAAGGAAGCTGAAAGCTTGAAAGCTTTATATTCTTAATATTCTATGTACTTTACATTCTACATAGCTTTGTGTTTGGAGGAAGAAAGAGTAGCATAAAATATACTACTAAGACAACCTACAGATGGATTGGAGAAAAAAATTATGTGAACTGTGGAATGGAAATATATGGCTTCAAAAATGCACCATTTACTTGAAAATATTTATTGTAAAGGTTTCTTATTTTTCACCACTGCTCAATTTCTGTTTTCTATTTGTGTTCAGATGTGTTTCTTTCAGTAAGCTAGGCTAGTGTTGGCAGACTTTTCTATCAGTTTCATTTCTTTGCTTGGCCACAGGTGTCATCCAAGGCTAGTGGTGCTCTGTATAGGTGCATAATGCTGTCTTAATTACTTTCTCTGTCAGAAGTTAACATGAAGTACTGAGGCGTTAGTCTACATATGGAAAACTTCACAGTGTTTAAATCCAAATCTTATTTATACATTTACATGTAAAGTTAAATAAGCAGTTCTAATTTTAATCTTTGTCATTTCTGTCTGTTCCTGTCTTGAAATATTACAAACTAAAATAGATAGCTATACAAGAGTTTCTTGAAGTGTGGCATGCTGATGGTATTGCAAAAGTAAAACAGGTCATCTTCAGATTGCCTTTGTGCAGACAAACTATGTGCCAACAATAAGTTAATGGTACATATATAGGTTCTTACTGACAAGACCTACCAAGAAAGAGATGAGTAGAAATAGCTGGCACATTGTCTTTCATACAGTTATGCCTGTTGCCTCAGGTTCATTCTTACAAATGTATACATACAAACAGAAAATCACATTTCAAATTAAGATTTATATTGAAGTTGTACCAGATTATAAAGGCTGGATTTTTAAAAATCCTTTTTTACAGTCCTCCTTTAGATTCATGAGAATTTGGGATATTATCAATTCTTAAATTCATAATCTCAAAGGTAAAAACCCTTGACTTACTGCTCTTGTTGTTTTTTGTGGGTCTGTTTAGCGTTTTTGTTTGTTTCTTGGTTTTTTCCCCAGTACTTAATAATAGATGTTCCTCTGGACTGCAAGTAGATTGCCTGTCCATGGATTAAGTTCAAACAACTGCTTAAAACATGCAACCCTATTCACCTCTGGAAATTTGCAAAACTACTACTGTAACTATTGCTGTTGGAATCCTCCTGTAGCCCTCTCATATCTATTTGATTTACAGTTCTAAAATAGTTCATTTCTGTTAACATTTCATGGTGAATGACTGAATGCAACTAATATATAAGAATTTTGTTCTCTAAAATTGTTACCCTGAACCTCCAGCCTGAAACTGACAGGATGGCCAGTGTGGGTGTATTGTCAAAACACTTGGAAGATCAAATCACCATTTTCTTAGATGTGACCCCTAGAGTTTTCTGCATCCCCACAGAAGCTTCTGTAGCAGGAATACTCATTTTTCAGAAGCTGCTGCTCAGTACATCAGATTTGTGTGTAAGTAACAGAAATGTCTATCAAGGGTTGAAGTCAAGTCTACCTGAAATCACCACTCAGGTGAGGACTAGACTACATCTGCCTAGTTGTAACTGACTAAATTTATTTTATGTGCTGAGAAACAAAGAACCAAAAGGTGAAATTTGTAATGCGACTGACGTAATGCAGTCTTTATTTTTCAGCAGGTCTAAGTGATTAGATGATCCAGCTATGCACTGGAAAACCACAGGAGAACTGATGAACAGTTAATGCCTTTCCTTCCTTGTAGCACCTTCAGGACAGGAGGCTAGGTGGTGATAGTCACTGATAAAGCAAGTGCTAACTGTCTTTATATGTGAGGAAAGTCAAAGAGCTTGACCGGGTCATTACAGTGACTTACCAATGCTGATGCCACTGGCTTTAAAAGCATGCTGGAGGAAATGTATGCAGTAGTGAGGAAAGTTCTCTCCACAGTAGCAAGGACTGATTATAATTTATACCTTATAATGTGTTTCTACAGGTGTAAAAGTCTGTTCCTCACCATGAAAAGTTTCTGAAATATCAGTGAAATACAGTAGTGGTGCCACTGATGCTGCAAGAGTTCCTGTGTTTCTAAAGGTAGATTTTCAGGCATGCAGCAGAAATTTCAGATCCATGAATCCTGCACTAGAATGGCAAGTATGGGTTCATTAGGAAGATTCAGAGTGCCTCAGATCTATAGTTATGCCTTAGTATTAATACCATGAGAAAGTTTAGGCTAAACTAACCAGAATGAAAAAGTTCTATTTTGTGGTTCACAGACCATGTACAAAAGCCATTTCTTTTACAGGCACCTAAAAGCTCTTTAAAAGAAAACACTCCAACAGTTGTTTATTGTTGTTTCATAGTATGAAATAATGTAATTTACATATAGATTGAGAATCTATTTATGGCATCTATGACACTACAAAAAACTGTGGGGTACACAATTCTTTATTGTATTTGTTCAGTGTTGCTTCATTTGTGTTTGCATTATAGTCCCATTAATGTTGCCTCTTTAACACAGAGCATCTTTCGAACCTTTACCACCAAAATGGCCTGACTTCGTAAAAAAATAACCAGTAGTCAAGTGTAAGGATTAATTACTTAATCTGAACATACTAAATTTAATTTGAACATAACATCAAAACCTAAAAAAATTGGTGCACCACAGAATTTATTGCATTTCTACTGCCTACTGGAGAAAAATCAGGCATATGTTCTGTATTATAAAAGCTTCTAAGTCACAGTGTCACAATACTAAACACTGATATATAAGCACAGTTATATGAGCATTTAAATTGTATGAATTTTGTTATAAAGAGTAAAATACAAATAAGAATGGTTAAGATTTGAGATTGGTGCATTTTTTAAAGTTTATGGTAACACCGAAAACTAAAGATTTCAGCTGTTTGAATAACTAACTACCTTTATATCCTGAAGATATTCTTTTGAGTAAAATATTTTGGAAGTGTTCATAAGAATGATGTTTGTGTGGTCACATATTCACATTGTTAGAGAATGAATAAGCAGAAATTACTAACATGATTTGTTGGTAATGTTAATTAATTAATTTATGTATTTAATTTCAACTGTTCAGTCCATTTTTACAATTTTATTCTATTGTTTCTTTAAAGGAATTGTTCTGTTGCTACTTATTTTTATTTGACTTCTTTAGCTTATTGTCCCATGTGTTCCATATTTTGTCTCTCAGAAACGCCATCCTGCATGTTTTACTTTTTATTCTGTTTTCTATTTTCAGGAGTTGCTGTTGAAGTGTGGAACTCTTATCTTTTGAATTTGGCTGACTTTATTGATTTTAACTGTGCATACTTAAAATAGAATTAACATATCTTTTTGTGTTTAATATAGTATTTATAGATATTCACCCATCAGTTTTAAAATTCTGATGTGTTGAACATTTTCATATTTCATAGAGATTTAGCAGATCATGTGAAACTCTTCCAAGTTTCCAGCAATCTCCACTAACTTTTGATGCTTTATATCTGAAAAACTTTGGAAAAGAGAGATGTTGCATCCATTGTGAGGAGAAATAGCTGCTGCTGCTTCAAACAGGCACTAGTGAATAGGCCAGGCAGCAGGTGACATTTCTTATACAAAAGTGGTAACATAGTTGTCCCATAGATGGCCAAACTTCTGAGCAATGTTAGAGAAAGGAGACTGCTGAATAAACAAGTTAAGTATGTGAGAAGATGGTCACAATATCATTTTATGTTTTGAACTTTTGCCTGTGGAAGGAAAGGGATGAGAAACTAAATCTATGTTATCCTACCGTAAGTAGTTCTGGGTTGTTTGTTTCTCCCTCTCCTCTTTATTATTGTTTTTCTTCCTAACACTGACAACATTGTAATAAACTTCCCATACTGTGAATAGAGGACATGAGTGGTGAACAAAATAAATCTTGTTAGAACCTCAAATTAATCTAGAAGACATACAATCAAGAAATCAGTTGTGCTTCCTCAAATTATCTAACTTGAATTTAAAAATAATTAATTACTATATTTGGGGAGTACCCTCTAAAGAAAATAAAATACACAAATAATTTGCTTTGGTTAATTGAAAAAAAAAATTATTTTTTATGTCCTAATGTAGTTTCTGTTTCTATCAACATTTAGACAACAAATCTTATGGTGCAGTTGTTAACCCATATTGTTGGTGCACTCTGACTTAATTTACTTTCTACTAAAAACTGGTCGAAAGAAAGCATGAGGATCTGACAAATGACGCCAGCTTTTCAATTCCATGAGGGAGGACCAAGTGGGTTCAAATTGAATCAAAGTTAGGGAAAAGCATCCATCTATTCCTAACATATTTAGACAGGGATATCTAGAGCATGAAGAATATGTAGGTTCCTCAGAGTGAAGACTAGCTGTCATCATGGTGATGTGAAAAGAAGCAAAAGAGTGCTTTAGAAGATCTATGTGGCAATTTTGTTCAAGCTCTGATAATCTGGATTGAGCAGACTCCATTTCCTGAGAGAACCTAAAAGTGGATAGAAGAAAGAGAGGAAACCAAAAAGGAAATAAAAGAAGACAAAAAAAGCCCACAAAAACAAAACACACCACCTTGTAAAACCCCCAGCTGGGCTAGGCTTATAGAAAGGAAGGCAAAAGCACTTCTCATCTTTCAAAGAGCTCCAATTTTGATACTTACTATACAATGTACTGCTACCCAGAACAGCTTTTAACATGAGCTATGGAAAGGCTCTGAAATCAGGGAGGTACCTTGTCTGATGCTCTTGTCTATGAAGCACTTCAAAACAAAGCTATTTCAAAAAACACCATGCCTAATATCCCTTTAAAATATAAACTATTCTTTGCACAAACACAAAATACAGAAATCCTAAGGATTTAAGGTTTTCCCAATAAAGAGCTAGATTTATATCAGATGCAATAAGTATGAAGATGTTTCATGAATTCCTTAATACATACAATTATTCCTATCCCATGAGGAAAATTCATTGTCCAGCTAACAGTAAAGATAGCCATATATTACAGAAAGCCATGAGAGGTCACCATACTCTTTTATAACCAGGAAAAATGCTGTTTCCAAAGTATGTGCACATACCATGCCGTCGTCATGAGATGGATTCCCTAGCTCCTTTGCCTTGCCCTATCACATTTCCTCCACAAACATGCTTAGAGAAAGAGATAAATGTTTTCTGATAAATTATTAAAATCAGAGGAAATCAGAAATGCCAAAACCGAATCTTAATGTTTTACAAAAAAAACATATGAAGGGGAAGACTGGTCTGCTATACCAAAGTGTTAGAAGCAGACAAGGTGCAGACAGTACTGAGAAGTGGATCATTTCTTACCACCATCAGTAAAAATACAGCAGTTTGGGACTGGGTTATTTAATAATTAACATGAGGAATCCTCAGAGACTGTCTTGTCAGAAAAAGCATTTTTGGAGTAAACCAACAACTTCAAAAAAAGAAAGTCACCACTCCAGATGGTATATACCCAAGAGTCTATAAAGCTTAATTATGAAGTGGCTGAGCCAACAACAAAAAGATCCAGTCTCTTTTTCTAAGCAGCCCAATGTCTCAGACGTCTGGAAAGCAGAAATTTTAACTTTGTATTGATTTTACAGAATCATACAGAATGGCTGAGGTCAGAAGGGACCTATAGAGGTCTTCTGATCCAACACCACTGCTCAAGCAGGACCACATAGAGCTATTTGCCCAGGACCATGTCCAGATGGCTTTTGAGTATCTCCAAGAAGAGGGACTCCACAGTCACTCCAGGCAGCCTGTGCCAGTGCTCAGTCACTCTCACAGTAAAAGTGTGTTTCCCTTTTCCATCAGATTCCATCTGATGCTCAAATGAAACCTCCTGTGTTTCAGTTTGTGCTCATTGCCTCTTGTCCTCACTTAATTATGAAGTTTACTATGCATTTTAGCTATAAATTTTACCTGGAGAATTTTAAACTAATCAAATCTTTACACCAGTACCTGACAACTGGCTGTTCAGAAATAATTAAAAATAGATAAGTATAAGACATGGAACATCATGAAATAATTAAACTTATCCAGTATGGTGTGTACCAAAAAAAGCATCTTTCACTCAGTCCTTGAGGTGAACTGCAGATGTCAACAGTGTAATGAATGAAATAAATTTAGAAATATGTTATATTTAGACTCACAAAAACGTGTTTGTGTGGTTTCACATAGAAGAGCCTATTAAGAAAGCTATGTATTCATGGAAGAAGAGGTAATAAAGCTATAGACATAAATATGTAGGGAGAAATTATGTATAATATTATACAAAAATACACGCTTTGGTCTATTTTGATACCTCTGTCTCCTAACATGTTGAATTCTAAATGTGGAATCTTTCTATAACAAGCAAGGTGAAGAGATTTTCAACAGCAGTGATTATAGCTCCTCCAGATTGTTGAGTTAAAAGAAGATATGTAGCAGCAATGAAAGGACTTTTAAACATGTTGAACCATTGAGTGGACAGAAATTGCTGATTCTGAGAAAATGTGTTAGTTATAAGGCTAATATTTTTTGTACCAGACAATTGTTTTTTTATTGTTTGCTATTGTTTGAAGGCAATAGTTTCATATTTCACCATGCACCATAAATTCTTAATTTCTGGTTAACAGGTGGCATAACTTATTTCATAAAATATTACCTACCAACTCAGAAAATTTCTGTTTCCCGCATTATTTTAATATAATAAATTTGGTTTTCCTTTGGAAAAATATGATCTTTATTTTTAGATTCTTAGTGTGAAGCAGTTGCCAATTCTTTATCATCAATAATAAAGTGAAGTATAAGATAAGGTTAGTAATATTTTATATGCAGGATAGGAAAAAATGCCATTTTTGTGTTGGGTGCTGTGCAAATATGAGAAGCTCTTACAAATCATTTGACAATTGCTGGAGATGGAGTCAGGCCAGAAAGAAAAGATGTCCAAACACAGGAAGTTTATTCAGTAAATTGAAATTCAAGCTTGAAAATTGAAAAGTTTGATTTTGATCTATCTCAAAGGGCACCTTTTAGCTTTGATTTTCTTTTTTTTTTTTTAATAAAAGACAAGTCTTATTAAATGTTTATCTTAGAAACAGTTTATTTGCATACTCTGTTTCTTGTTCCCCTTAATCTTGTGGTGTAATTACTGCTTAAGAAGCTGGGTTGAAAATGCATTATGATATATTTGAGATACTTTATCCTGCTATTGCACTCAGGAAAGGTTGACATATATTTCCAGCAACTGCAACTCAACATGCTGTTCAAACACCTACTTCATGTGACCTTTCAAAGGAAATATCTTGTGGGATTGCTATAGTCATCCAAAGGGAAAAAACATATCAAATTCCTCAAATATATTTCTTAACATTTCTCAATGACAATTTAAAATCCTGTTCATGTTGCTGTTTAAGGTGGTCAGTCCCAGATACCTACATCACACAACTGAATGAAGCATGAGATGCTGTAAGAGCAACACTGCTATTATGATTAAAGATCTCATATATGAAGCCTGAAGCATGAATGATCCCATTTTATACTCACAAACCAAAAATCAACCTGTATTCCTAAACATCAGTGCATTCAATCATCAAGACGTTCTGGAAACCCTCAAGTAACTTAAGTCCAAGATTTGTGTATCTAAAGTGGTTCATGGGTATTCCAGGGTAAAATATCAAATACCCTGTTACCATCTTTTTTGTAAGTCCCTATAAGGTAGTGCCATCCTTGACCAGAATGCAGAAGTAGAGTCATTTGTGAGGTTTGCAGATGACTTTACAAACCTATGTGTGCTATGTAAGATTTTGTTGCACAGTTCAAGTCACAATTCAGTACCTGAAGCAGTCAAGAATGTAACAGCATAACTATCCATAAGGAAATTCATGCTATATTTCAAGTCTGACCAAATCCTGCAAAGAGACAAATTTCGTACAGTTGAACAAGCTTGGCAGAATTTAATCAAAGCCCAACAAAAAGTTAATCCAATTGAGTTAAACTTTTCAGTCTGTTACATTTAAGTTCAAACAAATAGTAAGCAGTAACAGTATGGAGCTTTTGTACTGTGGAGAGATGACTGCTGGGCTTTGCCTATGGATAGTGAAAGAACAGACAGTTAATCTCTCTCTCTAGCTTCTGATATTCTTCATAATGAACAGCTGCTGCAAATCATGTCAGAAATAGCAGTAACTAATATGCTCTGAATCCTCCTTGTGGAAATATATCCCTGGTGAGATTCAGCTCACATGATTGTGGATGTCTGCATCTGACCTAGCTGTCTGGAATTCCTTAAAGAGAAGCAGGTGCTTAGATAGCAAAATGTATATGATCCTAATGTTTCAGACTCACTAGTTCCTACCTGTCACCTACCTGGACTTCTGTAAGGCCTTTGTATCCCTCCCCCCAGCAACATTCCTGCCTCTAAATTGGAGAGATATTGGTTTGATAGATAACTGTTAGATGGACAAGGAATTGGCTGGATGGCCATGTCCAGAGAGTTACAGTCAATGGCTCAATGACCAAGTGGAAATCAGCAGAAGTGCCATCCCTGAAGGGTCCATACTGGGATCAATACAGTTTAATATCTTCATCAATGACATAGGTAATGGGATTGAGTGCACCCTCAGCAAGCTTGCAGGTGACACCAAGCTGAGTGATACAGCTGATGTAGATGTCATCCAGAGGGACCTTGACAGGCTTGAGCAGTGGGCCCATTTGAACCTCATGAAGTTCAAGGAGGCCAAGTGCAAGTTCCTGCACCTGGATTGGGGCCATGCCCAATTTCAATGCAAGCTGGAGAGTTAACTGATTGACAGCAGCCTTGCTAAGAAGGTCTTGGGGATAATGGAAGAAGAAAGATTGGATATGAGCCAGCAATGTGTGGATTATAGCCCAGAAAGTCAATCATACCCTGAGCTGCATAAAAAGAAGCATGGCTGGCAGGTCAAAGGAAGTAATTTTGCCCCTCTTCTCTGCTCTTGTGAGACCCCACCTGACATACTGCATCCATCTTTGGGGTGCCCAGCACAAGAAAGAGATGGACTTGTTAAAGCAGGTCCAGAGGAGGGCTACAAAAATTATCAGAGTGCGGGAATACCTCTCCTATGAAGAAATACTGAGAGAGCTGGGGTCGTTTAGCCTGGAGAAGAAAATGCTTCAGGAAGATGTATTGCGGCCTTTCAATATTTTAAGGGGGCTTACAGAAAAGATGGAGAGACACTTTATACCAGGGTCTGTACTGACAGGGCAAGGGTTTTAAACTGAAAAAGAGTAGATTTAGACTGTATATGTGGAAAAAAAATTGTTACATTGAGGGTGGAAGGTTTCAAAGTCAGGTTAGATGGGACTTTGAACAACCTGTCTAATGCAAGATGTCTCTGCCCATGCTGAGGGATTGCACTAGATGACTTTTAAAGATCCCTTCCAACACAAGCCATTTTATGATTTTATGATTCTGTGATTCCCCCAGAGTATTTCTCCAGGTTCAAAAGAGTGCAAAAGAGTATCTATTTATGTGTCTAAAATCTGATGACTGTCAACTGACACTGAAATTGAAATTACACTTTTACTTTGATCTGCTTTCCAATGAAAGTCCACATGGGTGAATTCCTTCCCCTATTCTTTTCAACATTGATATCCACTATCATGTGAAAAGTTTAGATAGCCTTGACAAAAATGTTAGTCATAGAGATGAGTCATAGTTTTGCTTACTGTTTATAAAGATGCTCTGATGCTTGGATGAGCTCAGTCACAACATTGTTTGGTGGTGGTAAAATAAAATATTTGAGAGTATATAGAATAAACAATTGGAAAATAATTGTGCAACATTACTGCCTGTTATATAGCCTGTAGTTCACATTTAGTGCCTAATAGCACAGAGCCATGAAGCACAATAGTCTTCTGTGATCAAGGGATTAAGATTCTTTTTTACACCCCATACAATGTTCCAGTGAAAAAAAATTGCTGTGCCATGGTCAGGGAGCACTGATTAGCTTCTGGTCACTGTTGATGGCAGGTAAAAAGGACTACATGTATCAGGATTTCAAACTTTCATGACATCTTCCAGGCAGATGTCTTCTGGAAACTGCTGCATGAGTGCCATTGACCCTCTACTAAATATGGATTGTATAAGAAAAGATTATTTTTATCCTCCTTAATTCATTTCCAACTTTATATGCATCCCTCATGTACACAAAAAGAACATAATTTTGTTCTAAAAGCCCCATGGGTCAAGGACTGTGTAAAAATTCACAGTAAATAAATCCCAACAGTGGCTGGTATTTCTTTTCTTGAATGTATGTGGATTATAAAATAAATATTTAATTCTTTTGAGAGAAACAAAATATAATAGAAAAATAAAGAAGTTATTTTATTCAATCACAGTCAACTTTTACATTGAACTGATTACAGTATGGTCTTGACTTGCAATGACATTAATAATACGAGAGCACCTCCTATTGGTGTTCCATGAGGATATGCTTGCCTCAATATTTGTAAATGTAATCACTTAAATAACAAGATTTATTCTGACATTTAGCGTTGAATAAACAGGAATCATTTTTATGTCAGAATTTGGGAAGATTTAGTCTTTGAAAATACTATATACCAATTTATGATAACAGTAGTATAACAATTAACAACTATCAAAATTATTGTTTAACTGGAGTTTTATTTGATGGTATATACATTTTACCAAGAAAACATTAATTCCCTGATTTCTCAATCACTTACTTAAGAGCAGCTTTTGGCTATATACGTTATAATTATATTTATCAAAGTAACTTGAAATTTCAGTACTTTCAAGCATGATTTTTCCCCCAAAATTTAGTCTAAGAATGCACTTAAAAATAGATGCATCAATAGAATTGGGACTCTTATTGAAGAGTCCCAATACAAAGACCTGTGCTGCAGTGTCTATTCTAGGTCACATTTTTGTAAATGATTACGCTATGAGAAGTTCAAAGACAGCAGCATCTAAGCTGAAAACAGATACGGTACATGTTTTAATTGATATTGATAGGTTTTTAAAATTTGAAAAAATACTGTTTCACTGTTGTTATAAAACATTTTCTTTGAAAAAGAGGCATTTTAAATCTTTTCATCAAGAAATACTGCAAATAATTATTCTATTTGTTTAACAGCATTGCTGAAAAAGTAACATTTGAATTTTCTTAACAGAATTTTCCTCCTGATATTTTCACTCTGCTGTAATTCAGAACTTCAGCTCTACTTCAGTATAAATTTCTAGATATAGTTCTCCATCTCTAGCTACAACAATTTTTGCTTTTTACTAAAAGATGTTGGCCTGAGTTGACATATTGCAACAAAGTGTTATGTATTTTAGGTCTTTCCCTGCTTTAGTTACTTGGCTGTACCACATTTCATAAAATTTATCATCTTAAGAATCCCTTTCCAACAGCAGCTGGAAAAGGCAACATGGCACAACATGAATGACTGTTTGGCTCTTAAGGCCAGACTGCAGGTAACTTTGGAGAAATATGTACCTGTAATGATAGTGTGGGAACTGAAATTAGGCAATAGTAGTGATTCACTAGTAAAATCAATAAATGAAAATGGAACAGGAATTTGATGTTTATGTTTGGAATAGTATATAAAGTCAGATGCATTATCATATTGGTCTCATTCTGCAAAAAAACATTCTTTCCTCCAAAGAAAGCTACACTACCATGTAAGGTATATTGTTATTGAAAAGTGTAAAATTAAAAAAAATCTGAACAGAGGAATAAAAATAGCAATTTTTAAAACATGAGAAATTCCAAACAACGTATAAAATTAATACAAATCTTTTGGGTCTGCTGGTAAAACTAGGTATTGTACTGAAATCTGTCTATTCAACTTGATGGATCTGAGACGATTCTTTAGAAGTCATGTTTATACAACAAATCCCATTTATTTGTTATTGTCTTTGTTTAAAAGTTTTCTCATTAAATTGTGGATGTATAAACATTTACATATGATTAGGTTTAAGTATAGATGAATATATATGAAAATATTTGGGGTTTGGGGGGTTCTTTTTTTTGTTCTTTTGGTTTTTGTTTTTGTTTTTTAATTGAGGATGCTACTGTCTTTTTCACAATTTCCCCATAAAGGAGTACTTTGTTTCTTCCTAGCTGAGGATAAAGTATTAAATCTTGTAGACCAAAACCAGGCTTTGAACAAATTACAAAACAAAAGGTTCTGCATAACTGTTTGCAGAGTGAAAGCTATGCTTTTGACTGATTAATAAGTTGAGTTTAGTATCAACAAGAAACTTAGACAATTGGTTTCATGTAAATCTCTGAAGATTTTACTTGTGCTTGAACTGAGTTAGTGCTCTATAAGTCAAAGGAGAAGGGATCAAAAATACTAATTATTTTTCAGGATTTATATAATTGAGAAAGGAAAATCATAATGAAATCAGGATGCTATGCTTCATCAAAGTTCAAAATTAAAAATTATTTCAATATCTGTGCCCTGGGTTTTTGTTGCCCATTGCCCTTTCATTGGAAGTGAAAAAGACTTAACTTTCTGAAATGTGTAGCTACTTCTAAGGAACTCTGAGTTAAGTCAGTACAGAGGCAGATATAGAATGAAAATAAAGTTTGTATATTTAGGATTAAAGTGGTGCAAGACACCAAATATATGTATTTAGAAAAGTCATCTGGTATTTTACCAGTTCTATATAGTTATGAAAGAATTGTAATCGTGTACATTTTCTCACATCTAGATGTAGAATTCTGTTTGTAACCGTAACTTTGCTGTTTTCTTGATTTTTATTGACCCTAATGTATTACTCCCAATGTATTGTTAAAATTTTTTCTATAGAGCACGGGTGAAAAAAAAAAGAGAAGCAATAAGTATATCCTTTCTTCATTGACTGACTTAAGAGTAAAACTGGCTTTATCTATGTAGCCATGATATCCTGTTAACTGGCACAGCAGCAAGTGTAGTGACTATTCTTTGTATAAACAATTGCAGGGTGAACTTTTTTCACTTTGCCTGGGCAGCAAAAGTCTCAGAACCCCCAATGTTAATGTTCATTTCTTTGCGCAAGAAGACAGGAGAGCAGAAGCACAAGTAAAAAAGAAAATAATGAAAAAGGCCAACAATCACTCTGCAAAGATGAAAAAAATCTGCATGAGAATTTGTTTTCCAAGTCTTTAGAAATATTTTTCTTTCTTAATATCTGATTGTTCCCAGCCTGTAATGACAGTTGAATATTCCCAACACTGTTGATATGTAAAATCCATAAAGACTTGAACTGCAAAATATTTTAGCACTGTGAATAACACACAGTCAGTACCTCAATTAAGCTTTTTCGGCATGATCTTCAAAATAGGTACAGTAATGTTTAAGTTGTAAGAGCTATGCTATGTTATTTATTATTGTGACCAAGCTGGTCATGCTCTCTGGGTACATGCAGTTAAAAACTTTTTTTTTAATATCCCCAGATATTAAAAAATATATATCCCCAGATTCTTTCACTTCCAATTATGCTGTCCTCTGCCATATTTTTAAAGTTAATTGAACTCTGTGTTCATGTTTTCATTTTTATTTTAATGAAGAAAAAAATGATTGTTAGATATAAAATCTAATCAGTATTAATCAATTAATTCATCTTACACTGTACTTTTTACAAAAGTAATGTACCAAACTGTAGTGCCACAGAGAAAATTAGTGGAATACAAATTTAAACAGAATTGGCAGTTAGCTTTACATGCTTCTTTCTCCCAGTATGATATGCAGTAAGTGCCACTGGTAGAGGGTTTTATCATTTTGTGTTGTTTTGGAGTTTTTTCTAACTAGATGTGTGAGAAAGAGACAGTAGAACAAGCTTTCTTTTCTTATAAAGCCTCCCAACCTCAGAAACTCTGAGTGTCGTTAACAATGATAGGAGCAACCTTCAAGAAAAGAAGTTCCAACTGAAGCTAACGAACAAATTACTCCTTTAGGGTGTTTTGCAAGCAGCTTGGAATCTCTCGTTTACTCTCTTTTTTTCATTGTACCCTTGTACATTGTAGTTTTTCAAATCCATTCCAAATAATCATATCTCCAAATAAATTTTGATTGTTCTGCCATTCTCACTCTAACCTCATGACGTGCAGCAGCACTGCATGCTTTTCCAGGAAACTTTATGTCAGTAATCTGTATTTCAGAGTCTGAACTCTTAACACATATCCGGGTGTTCCCATTCATACATGCATGCATACGCATGCTTTATATTCTCAAGCTCTGACTTTTTTTCTGGCCCATCCATATACTCTAGCAGCCATATGATTTCCTAATGATATCAAATTTCTAACTTACATTGATCCTACCTCCTGCTGCCCTTCATTACATCCTTGGAGATCAGCGTGCTCCTCTTAGAATACATTAGTCATTCATTACTAATGCCATAAAAGCCCTGAAGTCCTAGAAAAGTCTTTCTTTTTACCTTTCTGTTCCCATACTATTAATAGATAACTCCCAGCTGCTATTTCATTTTTCTTCTGTCATGAAAGCTGTAACTACATGATTAAAATGTTGTGCAGCTCTAAAACTACTATCAATTATACTAATTAAGGTCAAATAGAATGGAACAGCACTCCTTGTGGAAAACAATGTAGGCAATGTAAACCTCGATTAATTTAAGGCATCATATGTACATATGACAGTTTCTACAGACCTTATTATTAATTATTTCTAGATTGTCTCTTACAATCACATCTCTAGGACTTATTTTGCTCTTTTCCTTCTGAGAACAAAAAGCACTGAAGGAGAGGGGGAGGGTTTTGGTTTTTGTTTGTTTGTTGTTTGTTTTTTCTTTGCTTGTTTGTTTGTTTGTTTTACCAGGGTAGGTAGAAATGAACTCTTTTTAATAAAAAAAATGTATTTTCTTGCATTTTGCTTGTGTTTTAAAAAAGTCCACTATGAATTTTCAACATTTGCCTTCCCTGCAGCTACATAAAAGCTAACAAGTCAAGGAGGACTTGACATAACTAAGAGAAATATACTCTAGCTAGATCTAAAATCAAGATTTACAATGGAAAATGAATATGTTTCTTCTCAGCAGTTTCCCTCAGTGCTGTCTATCTGAAAGACACTGTATGAAATTACATTTGTGGGAAAATAGCATATATATTCTAAGAGAATTTTTGAAGGAAATTAATGTTCGGATTTCTGTTTTCATTCATGTAAATTGTTTTCATTCTGAGTGAGAAGAAGCCAAAATTTGTCTCAAGGAATTAAAAAAAAACACAACAAAACAACAACCCACCAAACAACCCACCCTTAAATGTTTCTAATTATTTATCAAAATATGACAGCATTTTCATCTCTTTACTAACAGACCCTATCTAAGTGATGTCTCCTCATGTGCAGTCATCTCTGAGTAAACAGTCATTCTGCTTAACCAGTAGGGGACCACAAGGAAGATATTTTTCATTTTAAGGGATGCTCAGAACTGGAACACGTTCCCCGTGTTGGTATGAGCACTGTTCAGTCCTGACTATCATAGCGTCTTGCTGTTTTCCTGGGTATCTGGGAGTGGGGTCCTTGAAGGCAGTTGAAAAAAACTATTTGTCATGGGGAGTCAGTATGCTCAGAGAATACCATCCTCAAACACGTATAACCTTGATGAACATTTCTTTGAACATGAACCATGGTCAGTTGCAAGTTCAAAAAAATGTTTCACAACAGAAATGAAGAAAATATCACATGGGGATCCTTTGTTTTAAAGTTTTTGAAGCATAATCATTACCACGTTATGAATGTCTCTAATGCTTCAAGATGTTGAATAATACATAAAGTGAATGAAGGTGAGGGGTTTGAAAGAGCTGCTTGAGAGAATAAGGGATCACAGGCAGCATCAATGACCCATTGTAACACATTGCAGGCAAAATGATCTGTAGCTAAATTATTTAGACTAGATAAGTGTTGTAATTAAAAGTAGTTATTATTCCTCCCTGATTACTTTCTAAATAACTTCAATTAATGAATAGGATATTTTCATTAAAATATTTTTAATGATCAAACATTTAGAAATGTTTTACCCATCTTTTACATTTCTCCTAAATGAACTCATATTCACTTACAGGGATATTTCACTCATAAGAGATGTTTTGGTAAGCAGTGAAAGCTTGAAACTGAAATTTGACACAGTCTCATTTAAGTTACAAAGACACAACTGAATTTAAATAAACAGAGCTGCACCAGTTTAAATGTGCTGGAGATCCAGCCTCATGTAACTTAAAAGATATTTACTGACAGTTATTGATTATGTGTTCCTTACCACTGTGAGACAAAGCTCAATAAAATCACAAGGAATTTTTCCGCTAGTTCAATAGATTTAGGACAAGGCCTTCACTTGGTAGGGCTTCTTTCTAACATTTTTTTTTTTTTTTTCACAATACCCATTTATCATGTAGAATTTTCTATTCTTTTCTAGTCAGGAACCATCTAGGTAATATAGTCTAAAAGTGCCTTTATGAAAAAATGTGATTTCAAAAATGTAAATCTTAGTCAGAGTTTAGATTTCTGTCATGACAGCTATGATGTTTTCTACCAATTTCAGGAGGCTATCTTACAAGCAGGGATCACATGGCAACTGACAAAATGATTGGCAAAGAGACCTTGGGGCTAGAGGTTGACTGAGGGTCCCAAATGGCATCTCGGAGGCTGAAATATGAAGTAAATACATATTTCCATCAGCTCGCAGAACAGAGACTTAGAACTTACATGTAGTTTTCAGTGTGTCCACAAAAGCTATTTTATTTCAAGTGCCAGATTTAGTTTGTATTAACAATTCTATGCCAAAGCAAAACACAAAAAGGAAAAAAACCACATCAGTCTTGTCCATAAGGATACTAGCAAGTATTAGAAGATTATTCTTTTTTAATTGTAAACTGGTCATTTATATCAACTTTGGAATGTCATAAAAGTCAGACAGTTATAGTTGTTTTATGTTTTGGTGTTGGTTTTGGTTTAGTTTTGTTTTTTTTTTTCCAGGGGGCTCCTTCTGGATCGTACATATCTAGCAGTTGCACACAAATAAACTGGGAAATTCTACAATGACAAAACCCATTTGTATGCACAGTGATAATATAAAGTCTGTTTAAAGGCTTCCCTTGGACTTAGGTGCTTCACAGACTTTGTTCTTACCTTTTGCCACAGGGATGAATTAGAGCCACACTGCAAATTTGATTGTGCATAGAGAGAGTGGGTGAGGAAAGCTGTGTAGCTAAAGGCTCAGGGTGCATCTTCCTGAGACAACACAGGAAAAAATTACAAAAATAAAAAGAAAATATAAAATGATTAAAAATTGCAAAGACATATGGGAATGGAAGGGGACACTGAGGTGGAAGAAACTACATACTAACACATTAGATAGAAATTTAATTGTTTAAAGCAATATGTTTCTTAGCAGGTTACTGGTTTAGACCTTCACTGAAATCAAGGAATGATGGCAAGGAAATGGCAATAAAGAATTCTCTCATTTAAATAAAAAATAATATAAACTGATTTAAGGAAACAATTTTACCAATGGAGACAAAGCTGGATTCAGCAATTCAGGATACAGAAAGCAAAAATAGACATGAATATTACTTTTTAAGTCCAAGAAAGATAACAAAGGTCATACAGGTTATTAATTTCAGAAAAGAAAAGATAAAATATGATTCAAACTTTATTAATTTCATCCAAAGCAGAAGAAATGGAATATATGGGTCATTAGTTTTAATAAGAAAACTTAGAATAGATTATATTTTTTTAATTTGTAACTGCAGTAAGGCAGAAAATAAAAAAAGTGACTAATTACCAAAGCCAAGGTAAGGTTATATCATAAGGTATACTTTAGAATCCATTTAGGAATGTATTTGGATTAAAGAAAGGTACGAAGGAAAATATGAGTTTACATTCTATTTTAGCAGTATAGGGGGTAAAACCTAGTAAATATGGAGTGGCAGAGCATCTCCATATGAAGTCAGCAGAGTCAATGACAATACTGCGGCCTGTGCCCAGATTATTTCAAGCATCTCCTCAATGGTGTTGCTTAAATAGGAACAAAGTGTGTGCCACCATGGCATAACTAACAAAGGTGAGAGGCCATTTCCCTGCAGAGCAGAACATTCACTGACCCAGCAGTATGTATGGGACTATATAAAATTTCTTGTGTCTAAGAAGATATGCTTTAAACAAACAAATAAAAGCTATTTCATAAAACTAATTACAAGCAAGAGGATCCCAATAGAAATAGTATTAAAATAGCAAATTGTATAATTTCATAGAACCAAAGAAAGTGTTACAGACTTACAACTTGAATGAAATATTGTGCTAATAGGTACTACTGTACAAAAACAACTTCTTGATGTGGCTTTCAGATATAAGGAATATGAGAGAAAAACCCACAGCAAAGGTCTAACAGGATGCAACTCCTACATTGTCATGTTGGTGTTTCTCACAACTTTTTCTTCTGAGGATATGGAACCTCAATTTTAAGCAGAATGAATCAACAAACACTCTGTTCTATATGTCCCAATGTCTGCTTCAGCAAATAAAATATATATATTAATATTTGTTTTGCAAAGATGAAATACAGATACATCACAATCTCAGCCTTGCAGTTGAAAAGTAAACACATTATGGAGAAGTTCCAGCTCAGAAAGCACACGTACTCTCACAAATCTGCTGATGAAAATAGCTCTATTCTATACCTCCCTTGGTATGTTTTAGGCAATATTGAGACTATAAAAGTTTTTATTGATTACTGTTTTCCTGTGCTTCATATACAAGTCTAAGATAGGCAATTTATGCTCACACTCTCCAGAATTACAATGACTGGGATTATTTTAGTTCACAGTTTAGTTTTCAAGTTATGTGTCAAAAGTAAAAAGAACTAAAAGATCCTTAACAAAGGATTTTTTTTTATTATTATTGCTTTTTAGTTAGGTGGCATATAGGATAATAGAAAATAAAGTAACAGGTCCAGACAGTATAAAAAAGTGTACTGATGTTCACCTCATTCATTCCCTTTGCCAGTCTGCCAAATGAAATTATTCATTCTGTTGAGTTGACAAATAATACTACATTTTCAATAAATTTAAAAAACAATGCTGAAGCTGTACTTTGCTAGTGCAAGTCCTTATAGGAACTATAGTTCACTGCCCCATTGTTTGTTAAGAGCTGGTTTCCCGGGACTATTTTTCCAACAGTGTAATATAGATGTTGGAGTATGGCTCATGTTCAAGTTCCTTATTTTTAGAACATTGGACAAAATCTGGGCTCCCTAGAAATAAGGTTAAATCTTACTTAGTCGAGGCTCATCACATGATTACACTGTTTCATTCTGTGTTTGGAATGGAACATAAATACAAAATATATATTGAGGTGTATATTCTGGAGGGAACAAGATTTCTGCTCACAGTGTGAGGAGGTAAGTGGTTATTTTAGAAAGTAACAACTAAGAAACAAGTAATCCTGGGTAACACTGAAAAGGTGCTATTTCACCTCAGTAAACAGGATTCAAATCAACTGCCAAAATATCCAGTGCCACTTGAGATGATGGCCTAAGGTACTGGAGACCTCTGCACTGGGATGGTAGCTAAGTCATAAGATCAGTGGAGACCTCTGCCCTCTGGGTCTGAGTCAGATGGATCTCAAATAGCAAGCATCTAACATAGGTGCCTATATTTAATCAACTGAAGTTTTCCCACTGGTCTGAAGAATCATTAAAGGAATTATTCAATTGTTTGAACATAGAAGTGTTCTGCTATTTGTAATGCTTTAAGTAACCTGCCTGCCTTGCAGACCTTGAACAAGGAGGGTGCAGGTCTCCTGGAACTCCTGAGCCCACATGTCACTTCTCAGAAAGGAGACCAGCTACATTGACTTGTTGATGTTTCAGATACCCTTGGCCATCTCAGAAAATGTTAAACAACAACTGTATTTAGACAACTATATCTCTCCATAGATAGCTAGTTTAAAGTGAGCTGAACTTATTTCTAGGCTCCAGTGATTGCATTGATTAGCTCTGCTTTGATTATACAGATAAGATACCTAGCTCACATGTAGACACTTGAATTTGTGTGTGTCAATATAAAACTGAATCCCATATATAACAAAGCATTACCATTTTAAATCATCCAGACAGATTTAAACCAAGACAGATTTAATCTAATAGGCTAATTGAAAATTCCCCTAAAATTCATCTGACTCTTTATCTTGTGCAGAATGGTTCAAACAGCTTTAATTACTGCAACCGTTCTAAAACTTAAGATGTTATCATTTTGATAGACTGTGCTTAATAAAGTAATGGTTAGCGTTGTATCTTGTATATGGTTTCCAATCTATGTGAAACTGTGTATGTGCTTTACTGAATATAAGTTCTAAAGAAGTTAACCCTTTAAGAGTATAAACAAATTGTATCTCATTGTTAAAACATCCAAAACTTTATCTTTACTGGCAGAGCATTTTGTTGTAGAGTCATAGAATGGTTTAGGTTGGAAGGGACCTTCAAAGACCATCTAGTAAACCCCCCTGATGTGGGCAGAGATGTCCTTCAATAGATCAGATTGATCAAAGCCCCATCCAACCTCACTTTGAGCACTCCCAATGATTGGGTGTCCACAACTTCTCTGGGCAACCTGTTCCAGTGTCTCACCACCCTCATAGTAATGAACCTCTTCCTCATAGCTAATCTAAATCTACCAGCTTTTAATTTAAAATTATTACTCCATCTCCTATCACTACTAATGTCCTCTGGAATTAATTTTATTGAATAGTATTGAATACAGGTATTAATATTTTTTGTTATTTTACCTACTACCTTTGGAAAGTGGACATTTATATATGCCTAAAGGAATTTTATATTTTATTGCATACCATATATCATACACCAAAATAACTTTGTATATTAATATAAATAAAACAGATTTAATTGCCATTTTAAAATCCGTCTGTCCAGCTACTAGCAGAGACCTCTGACAGCAAGCTGTCCTTTCCACTTCTGGTTCTCAAAACAATGTCAGAACGAAGATAGTGTCTTCAAGGCTAAGTCACTAAATAGATTTTCCTTCTTAAGGTCTTTGTCTTGTTTTTATTACTCCCTGAGCTTTCAATAAACACTGAAGATGACTACCTTGCCTAGGATCTTGTTTTTGTTTTTTTTTTTTCTATAGTTCCAGTGTGTATCTTTTTAATAATGCAATGGCTGTATTAAATATTGCTATACATATTTTTGGAAGTAACATTTTTGTGTATAAATAACATAAATGTAGCTATTTGTCAATTCAAATTTAGCTTAACATTTAACACATCCGAAAAGTTGTTTGGTCAGTCATCACAAAGCTGTACCTCAGTCAGTGACCTCTGCCTTTTTAGTGTGATATGGTTTTGTACATTGTCATGCTAGCTGTAGAAACAAGCTCTTCATTTTATACTGGCTCAAAGTATCCTGATAAAACATCAAACACTGATATATTTTTTTCTGAATAATTTCCTCTTTGATGAACTTTCAACTGAACTGCTAAAATATCATCTTCTTAGGATGACATTCAGGAACAAGTTTAATCCCTGTGAATGAGGAATGTACAGCTGTGCGGCGACTAATATGCCATGTGATACATTTATCATTCGATGTATGTCCTTCACATGTTGGCACTGATATCTGATACATTTAGCATCCCCTGTAAATTTGCATCTGGCACACCCAATGAAGGGAAACTTGAGTTAAAGAGAAGGATGCTTGTATCATATGTTGTAGTGATCATGAGAGGCGTTCTCAAAGACCAGTATTTCAAACCTGGACCTACAAAAATTGCTCTTTGCCTACAGGTTTGAATGTTAATGGAGCTCCCTTCACTGTGGTAGTGTCTGAAAATGCTGCTTCAGTATGGTCAACTCTCTTACAGGTCAAGATGTTGAAATTAACATTTAGTATTCAAAAACCTATTTTCACGTAGCCTACTCATTCCTTTACCCCTGTTATCCTTACTTTGGGAAACTATATAATACAGCAGTGTGTTTGATCTTTTTGGTTGGCCTAAAGCTTACACACAGGGCCAGTGTTATCAAAATAGCAATTAGAAAAAAAAAAGCTGTGAAGTTCTTATTTTTTAATTTATGATATGTTCTGAGTCCTGTGTGTGAAGTGATTATAAGACTTTTGTTTGTTCTTACAGAATCGCATTTTAACTTTTAAAGTGATTTAGCTTCCTAAAGTATGTAGACTTGTTTGAAAAGTTTATCTTAAATCTAAATTGTTTCTGAAAATTCTTATCTCCAGTGTTGCAAAAAGTTAATATTTGCATGTATTTTTTGTTGAGAATGTTGAAAATCCTCAGCCCAGCATTCTAATTTATATAAAACTGCCTGGTTTTTAACAAAATGTATCAAAATAGACACTTACGTGACAGACCAGAATGCAATGGTCAACTTATCCACTGGTAGGAAACACTGGCATAGAACCCCACACACACATACATGCAGAGCAAACTTGAAACCCTTTTCTCCTGATACAATTTTCACAGCTGTTTGTGGAATGGAAACATAACTTTATGACATTAATGCATTTTGACATTCTCTGATGAAAGACCAGCACTTCTGTTATGACACTTTTCTGACATGACCAGTACTGCGCTGTTACAGTGCAGCTATATGAACAAGTCACTGTGGGATTGTAATTTGTAGTGAATCATCTGCTCTGAGATAACTGGCTGAGTTCAGGCTCATGTAATGCATTGGGCAGCTTGCCCTGTCTTCACAGAAATCTAAACTACCTCAAATTACCTTTATCCTCTATCTTATCACCTTTTTTCTTTAGATCCTTTTTTATCTCCTCTTCTGCTGCACATCTCAACTTAGTCAATGCTGATGTTACCTAGATTACTAACTGTGCACTTGTCCTCCGGAATTTTGCATCCCAGAACCGTGCTCTTCATTATGTAAAATGCTGTGGGAGCAGGTACGTGCCCCTAAGCCATGACAAGTTACTGCCCACTAGCTGATCCATGATAACCATCCACATATGCACTCCTGCCCCACACTACTTAAGAAATAGTTTATCTCTTTTTCATGAAAAGTTAGGTCCCATCAATCTGTTTTTCATTTACTACAGTCTACAAGCTCCCATCCACTGATTTATAATGATACCTGCGAAGGGTCTTGGTCAGTGGTAAATTTTAGGTAGGAGTTCCTTACCCCTCTTTGAGGTATCAAAGATTCCACTCCAGAAATTACACCAAAGACTGCACACAGTTACCCTTGGCCAAATAATTTCCTTTGAAATGGGTATCCCAAGGGAAAAATCTTTCCATGTAAAATTATGCATTGTTTTATTAAAGCTTCATTTTATTTTACTGGTTTTCATTGACAAAGAAAATGCTTTCACATGTTTTATATATTTGGCCCAAACCTGGAATTAAGACTCTTGCTAATCATTTCAGCTGTGAATGATCCCCTTGAGGAGCTAGCCTGTTACATATGTTTCTTTGTATTTTATTGATTTTGCAAAGCACAGTGAGTCATTGTATGTGCATTTTGTACCTCAGAAATAAACTTATCTGATAGATTTTAATAACATAAATGAGCATTCTTCATGAGTTTAGGTGTTAAACAAAATAAAATATGTCATTATCTATAGAGGAAACCTGTTAACCTGCGTTTACCTTTAGGCATTTTAGCATTTCCTTTACTATCAGCAGAACTTTTTGTGCTCTTTAAACTGAATCTATTAAAGGCTATGCAGGGTTTGTTGGCCTAGAAATTGAAGCATGGGAAGCATATGGATCTGAATGGAGATTTCTTTCAAAACTCTAAAAATAAAGTGTTTAGCAGTTAAAAATTATTGTTATGATCTGCCAACACTTCAGCAAAAAATTGGCAAAATTTACCTCAACATTGTGATTAATTAATGCTTAAATATTGGGTTTGTTTGGTTCTGTTTTTTTTAAAATTCTTCATGAGGTAGGAAAGCATATCTGCTATAGAATGAAAAAAAATGACCGTGTTAATGATTTTCAGGTTCAAATTGCAATATAGCGACCATGCAAACAGAGCTGCCATCTTGTGGATAAAAAAAATCCTAAGAGCAGGTGGCTTATGTTGCCAGAATGCAGAAGAAAAAAAAAAAGTTTATAATAGCTGCCAGCTCTACCTGACTTGGCATTCAGCTCATATACAGGATTATGAGAGCTGTAATTTTAAGCTTGCACATTCAATCTCTAAAACCTCTTATCACCTGACTGAGTTCTAATTTCCCCCCAAATCTTTAGACCTAGTCCTTCCAGTATTAATAACGTATAGGTTAAGCAACACTGGAGAACTGCTTGTGTTTTTCAGTTACTGTCTGGTGCAGAGCTGTTTGGTAATATAAATAATTGGTTTAACTATTAAGTTGATGTGACAGAAATAATTGTCAAGCAATTAAATGCAGTAATGATTTCAACTCATGGGAAATATATACTAATAAACTTGAGTTTTGCTTTGCTTGAGAACTAAAATATCCAATATTTTTAGATTCTTCAGCATTACTCATGTATTAATTATGTTATAGAAAGAAATGACACAGTTACTGAAAACCATTGGCCACTTCTCTTTCATTCTTTTGTTTTTAAATCATTCATTCTTCTTTCTTTCTCCATGTGATTTATATTTGAAACTATGATGCCAAAAAACATCACCAGCAACAGTACCCCCATTGCCTGTGCAGCCACAAGAGTTAACAAGCCAGTCTCTTCAGATAAAGAGCTCATGGCACAATGATAGGAATATATGAATTGTGTGCTCATGGATTTCACACACAGTCCTCCACACCCTTCTTTGAGCTCTTGTAACCTACATGTTTATTTTATTTAAATGATTTTTTCATTCAAAAAAATGGCTTTATGACTTTTTTTTGTTGAATTGGCTTGCTACTACTGCACATGTAAAAGTTATCATTTAAATCCTGTAATTTTTTTTTTCTATTTGTAATATCAAAAATACTAACTTCAGACTGGTTATAACCTATGTGTGACGGCATGTGGAAGTGTGAAAAATGCTGTGTGACTGGTTAGGATCATGGAGCTGCTCTGTTACCTACAGCTGCTGCCTTTGCTCAGCCTGAATCTCCAAAGTCACCCATGTTTTTAAAAACACTGGGGCTAGATAATTTTTGTTTCTGAAACAAGGAGCATGTACAAATTGATAATTTATCACTAATATTCATAAGTCATGCAATTTCAAAACATTACTTCATCATATCTTACTGCAGAAAAAAAGGGGTTTTTTTGTAAAGAAAGCATCAAAATTTGCAGGCCACTTACTAAGAAGTATTCTCCACTAGAATTCCAGACTGGCATTTGTACAACCCATTCTAAGTAAATTTTCTACTAATATAAGTTCCTGCTTAGTTCATAAAGCATAAGCTCTGTATTATCTCTGTAGGTAACATATTTTATGAACACTGAAGACTTTGTAAATGGCACTCTACTGTCAGACTAACAGGTCATCTGTGAGTGATATGCTCTGTTAAGGAATAAAGTGTAGTCTATGTAAGAATAAAAAATGTACATAACTTTAATTAATCATAGTAAGAGTAACTAGATACAGAAAATCAGGGTATTTTTCAGACCAAATCAACCTATGTAATCAAATTTTGTCAACAATGTGTCTGGCTTAGACTGTTTATAGTTCTAATATTCAGAATATAATTTGTGCATATGATATACCTAAACATATTTTATCTCATCAATAATTCTTTTATTCATGACTCACATCTTCTCAGCAATTACTATGTCTTACCTTTATCATTACTCATACAAAAGCAAAGATGGCATTCCCATTGTCCAAATTTATCTTTTTTGATCTGTAATTCAGTTTTGTCACTTTGCATGGCAATGAATCTTTTTTTATATATATTTCCATCTGAACTCCCATGTTTTCTCAACAAAAATAAATGAATACAGGCTTTCATTTTGGCTTAAAATAAGTTTTGACTCATAGTTAACCTCCAGATCACCACATGGAACTGCTGTTTATTAAGTCCTCAGAACTTAATCTCCCGAGTCTGTATAACTTCATGAAAAAAACCACAAGAAAATAGCAGAGCTGCTCATCAAGGTTATTCTAGGAATCTTATGTTTCATGTCTTATATATTAAGCTAATCTGTGTTTGATTATATTTTGTTTTTCCTGTTTGGATTGGTGTGGTTGGTTCTTTGGTTCTGCTTTTTTTCCCCAGAGAACAAACTGGTAAGACAATTTTTAAAAATAAGATATTTTTTCCCCCATGAGCAATAGCAGGCCATAAATAAACTAGTGTGTTATATAATTTACTAGTGAATCAGGTTCCTATCCATTGAAAGAAAAGAAGTTTCCATAGATGAAAAAAAAGAAGTTGATGTAGGACAAAAGATAAGATCTTTAGTATTTTTCCATAGAGCAATAGAATTATTTGTCACTTAAAGGTGAGATATCAAAATATTAATTTATGGAAAAAGCAATTCTTTAAGCACTGATTTGGGCTCATTTAAAAGTTCAAGTGATTTATGATATTGCCTGTAATATAGCAAAATACTTAGTGCCACTATATTTAGGACATCGCACATTTGGCAGTGTGTTTCATGCCTCATTTACTACAGAATGTCTGGGCTGCTACTTAGCATTCAAAGAACAAGTGTGCATGTACATTTGCGCATCTCTTTACTTTTGCTGTTAGTTTTAAACACTCAAAAAGACACAATAATCAACCTGACATTCTTGCAGTGCAATGTTCTTGAATTTACACCTTTCATTCCAGTGTGCACCTTTATTAATCTCACACCCTAAGAGGAGGTAATGCAAAATCATTAAAAAAGTGAGTTCTTCAGGTGCTGCATGCATTAACCTTTCCTTTAATACCTCTTCTGTACAATATTTTGATAATTACTGCCATTTAGTAAACAGATCATGAAAATGCATTCACCTGAGGGTCTTGTTTAGTAATTCAGGGAAATTAGTGTTTAGAATTATTTTAATTGCTACTTTCAATGGCTAAGCAACAAGCACCTGCCACTTTTGGCCCCCAATGCAGGTCTTATTTTTACCAAGAAAATAAAAAATTAAAAAAAAAAAAAAAGAAAGAAAGAAAGAAGAAAACAGAGAAAAAATTAAAAAAGGTAAAAAAAAAGAGGAAAAAATTAAAAAAATAAAAGAAGGGGGGAGAAAAGGAAAAAAACAGAAAGGGGGAAAAAAGGGGGGGGGGGGAACAAAAAGGCGGGGGGGGGAGGGGGGGGGAAGACGCCAAGTGCGCATCTAATGATGAGAGAGGAAGCTTTCGCTCGGTGTCTGGCAGTTTAGGGTTAAGGCACGGCTCCAGGTGAGGGAAGCCAGCGAGCGCCCGCCCCGCCGCGGTGCCTGACATCATCCCGCCCGGGAGCAGCGCCCGGCCGGGGCAGCGCCAGCCGCCGGCCCGCGCCGCCGTGATGGATGTTTACGGCTCTTCCTGGAGAGCCAATTATCCCGCTTTTGTGTGAGGCCCAGGGATCGCTCACGCCGCCTGCTTGCACACAGCGCTGCTGGATCGAGCTGGAGCGATTGTTTTCCCTGTGTCTGGTAAGCGTCTGCTCTGGTTTGCCTTCTCTTCCCGAATAAAGGTGATGCGCCTAACCTGTGAGGGGATTGCTGTCGCAGCTCGGAAGCTAATGAGGCTGTAACAGCTGAAGAGTGGCTTTCACTGGCACAAAAGGGCATCCTTTAGAAAGGGAATGTTTTAAAGGGAAAACAAGTCTGTGTCTGGCAAACTCCACTTTACAATATGGAAATAAATAGCCTGCGTGTTTATGCTGCTCGTCAGGTGAGCTACCGAGTTACTAGGTTGGCAAGACCATTGCACAGAATAGTAATTTAATACCTGTGGTTTTCCTTCTTTTCGTTTAACACCTGTATGTGACATCTTGAAATCTAGCTTTTGTTGATGAACAAAGAAATGAGGAGATTTTAAGAAGAGGGAATTTAATGTTGTACCAACTTTAGAAAATGTTGTGGAATATTTTTGCAGATATAAATCAAAACCTGTGATGATTAATATCAAGGTGTTCAAGTTTCCAGTTCTGGAATTAGTTATAGTCACTTTGTTCTGCTAATTTCTGCAATTTAAAGTGGTATGAAACTGAGCCAGAGATTAAAAGTGTTCAACGTAATGGTAGAAAAACACCCAGCATGGTTTTTTTTGATTGTGTTTGCATGTTTTTCCCTTTTACATTCTGAAGCTCATCTTAAAAAAATGTCTCATTCTGTAGCTATATGAGTGTATGCAGATGTGTTTGCATCTTTTACGTTGTTAGCAGCTTCGTGGTTTGCACGGAGGGAGAGGGGATGGGTTTTGTCTGTGTAACTTCCAAATTTTGCAACAGAGTAAGTACATGTAAAGCTTTGGAGCCGGTGTGGATTTAAGAGATTAGAAGTGTCACTGACATTGACAAATCAGATGCAATAAAGGATTTAATTGACTGAAGGGGTTCAGAGGCTACAGTATGAAGAATCCAATAACCAGTTTAACTAGTCAAGTATTGTACCTAATAGGAAATAATAAATAGCAGGCTTCAGTTAATTTAACAGTTTGATGACATTTATTTTATAGTGATTAGAATTCACTAAATACATAGGCCATTTAAGAACTCTGCATTTATTTTGGTAATCCACGATTACACAATGCAGTTTTAAATAATGACATATGCAGTGAGTATTAGAATATTACAAATGCTTGTAAAATTGAGATATATTGTCATTCAATCCACCTATGACTAGGTCTGCTCTAATCACTATCAGAGGAATAACAGTTATTTTCAGCTCAAACACCATTTAAGACAGTAGGGTTTCTCAGCTGTGTTATACTTTTGTACTTTTTACTAGTCTTTACTAGTCCAGTCCTGCCTTTGCAGCACCTGGGATTCACCATTATTGATTCAGCTCTGGATATTAATGTGTCCAAACAATCCCAAGTTTCTATTAAATGCCATATCCATAATATGAATGGGGTTAGAACAATGTATTTTTGTTAAGGTAAAACCTTCATTACAGTTGTTTGCCTTTTCACTAGCAAAAGGCAGATAGTCCAGTTCAAAGGTGAGATGACCATGGCCTATAAGGGAGAGGGGTATTTGACATTTTACTGCTTTACCCTTCTTGCTTAGATCATTATCAAACTTAACAATAATTCATCTTATGCCAGCCTTGCAGCTATGCCTTTAGATTTTTTTTTTTTTATTAAAAAGTAAAAGTACTTGAACCTCTCTCTCCCTCAGTTTTACATATCTGCACGTTGCATAGGTCCGTGTCATTTATCAATGTTTCGTTACTAGGTTTCATGTCAGATCTCGCAATATTTCTGTTCTTACTCAGTTTAGCCAAAATTCACATAGGAACAAAATATCTGTTACTTTTGCTGAAATACAGGATGATGGAAGTAAGGCAGATTTGATGCTGATTTGCTGCACACTCACAATGTTCTGATCCAAAGCATTCAAAGGCTGTTTTTAATATATGAGTCTTCTTAAGTACCAATATACACTGCTTTATTAGATAGTAATCACAGAACTAGGCAAGCCAAGGAAACTTAATGGTATGATAATCTAAACAGATAACAATCAACTTCTTATGGAAAATGAGACTTTCTAGTTTATTTTAATCTTTCGAAAGGAAGACAAGTAATTTCTGGAAGATCATTTTATGGGAAAAATATGGGTGGCTGTTTTGCTTACTTTCAATCAGAAACTAAGTTTAGTTTAAAAAAATGAAGAAAACCATATTTTTGGGATAAAAATAGCCTTACAATCTTTGCTTTTTCTTTAAAATAATAAAGAAACCTATGATAATGCTAGCAAAGGGACTGTGTGGCAGATTGACCTTTGGTCTGGGAAAGACTCCTCCTTGTCCTGCACCTGAATGATAGATTATGTCCGCAGAGCATACTCTGTGAAGTCCATATTCCATCAGTGGTCCACTATATTAAAGAATTAGCATTAGGTTGCTTGATTGTAAGAACAGGTTATTTTGTTTGTCTGATTTTCTATGAATGAGTCAACTCATACATTTTCACAATAACATCAGGTAACAACTCTTACAATGAAGATTTGAGTCATTCCTCCTACACAAGGTACTCACTTCTCTTGTCAGATAATTTTGAGTGGAGTGACAAAAGGTTTTTTTTTTAATAAAAATCCAATGCATTTAATATTTCTTAAAGAAAATAAAGGTGTCAGCTTAGCAGAAATATGGTAGTAACATCGATTGCTGAAAAAAGTATCTATATCACCAGTAGTAAAAACGTGAACTAAAAGTAATTCTTCTTCCTCTATTACTAGCAAAGGAAAATTATCCTTAGAAAATACAAATTAAAATAGAATTATAATAGCACTTTGTTGGTTTTTTTTCTGTAACCAGTTTACTGTAAGTACAGGAGACAGAGTTCTTTCATGTTGCAGGCTTTGGTCAAAGGGTCAGATTTTTGGTTTAGCTAGGATAGATTACAAGGAGGCTCCTCTAGGAACTTCCGAATAATAAAAACAGCCATAAAACCTTGTGTTGCAACTACCCTCCTTGTCCATCACTGAGGCTGTTCACGTGTAAGGGTGCCAGAATAGGAGACTTGAGAGTCTATTCTGTTCTCATTGTTTCTTTCCTTATATTCTATTACCCAAGCTAAAAAAAAAAAAAAAAAAAAAAAAATCCTTTTCACCTATACAGTTATGATGAGATTTTTTTTCTTTCTTTCTTTTCCATTTCTCTGGTTGTAAAGTCAAAGAGAACACAGATTACAGAGTATTTCTAATGTGAGAGATGTGGATCTGCATCTGTCCCTCCAAGTCATTGTTTTCTGTTGGAAAGAAATCCAGATGTTCAGACATAGAGGGCACACCTTGGATGTCCTCCAGTAGAGCTCCTGTCTGGATGATTAAAGGACAAATAAGGCAGATTACACATCTGTCACACAGTACAGACACTGACTTGTTTTCTGTTTCGTTTTGTTTTGTTTTCAATCTTAAATGAAGTCCACTGGAAGGTAGTTTTGCAACCTCAGTTTAGCTCTTTTGCCTACACAGAGCATGGTGCTTTTTGTTTCCATAACTGTGTATTTCCACATAGGAGCGTGACACTGTGAGCGCGTAGAGTCAATCCTATGTGGTTTAGTGGGGGTGATATTAGTTTTAGGTACTTTCAGTCAGGAAGGTTCCTCCTATAATCTGTGAAGAGAGAGAGGCATCTCCAAAAAAGGATTCAACTCATCCTTAAAATAATTATTTCCACGAGATGAGACCAATCAATCTCTGGAGGGATCAAATTCGCTCTTTATAGGCAACCCACCTGAATACATTCAATTATGTCTCAAACTTCCAGACTTTTTAAATATTAAGATCTCTAAGATTTCTGAGTAGCAGTGAATCCCACCAGTGACATAATTGTTTGTTTATTTATTATTTATACCCATTATTTGCTGCATGCAAATAATTATTTCTGCTGCTGTGGAAGGACTCTGGACTTCACCTCTGCAGTGGCAGGTGTGTTGGCCAGAGCACTTGGCTCAAAACTGTGAGGTTCCACAGGTATTTGCTGGCAGTCGGGAAATGTAAAGGTTCAGGAAACATAGATCCGTAGCTGGCAATAGGAGGAAGCATGCTTTGTCTTTTACATTCATTCAAGCATTGTTTCCCATGCATAAAACTCTTCTTACAAAGAGTTTTAATTCCTGGCCATGTTTACCTGCTCCCAGAATCATCAGAGACTCTAGTTACGGCTCATATATGCTGCATATTTTCAAACTATTACAGCTTTGCTAAATTTGGTTGGCTTTTTCTCCCTAGAAGGCAGAGATAGCACACACATTGTTTGTCCTGCCAATGTTAAAGTCTCTGCACTAATATTAGGGTCTCCTCAGACATTCAAAGTATTGAGCATGGACAAAGAAATGTCACTTGTCTAGTATCATTGTTGACAACAGCATTATGTGTCTAGTATCTTTAATTTCAGGACAAATGGTCAGTGTCCGTAATGGTAAACCAGATGTTTTAAGCAGGGATATCGGGCAGTCAACCTGTCTTTCCAGTTGTCACTCCCTCCTGTTGGATCATGCTCTATGCCAGAGGTTTTAGGCAATCTTCTAAATATTATGATAGTTTACTCTGCCTCAATTCCTAAGACAGCCCAGAGAATTCAATCCAGTAAATCCTTCATTTTGGTTGAAATAGTTTGTTGCAGTTTAAAAATACAGACAAATAAGATACTTAAGAATGTATCAAGAAAAATTGTGCTATTCCTTACAAATCCAGCCATGAAGCTGGAAATTACTGGATAGAGCATATTGACATTTTGCCTATTAGCTATCAGAATCAGTCTCTTCCTAAACTTGGAATTTTAGGATCTTGACTTTCTTAGAGTGTTACCTAATTGAGAAGTGAATGATTATAATTGATAAACAGAAGGTGGAAGTGTACTTTGAACAGAAAAAAATTTGAAAACAATGTGAAAATACTTCTTCCCCCCTATTCCCTGGCTTATAAATTTACCAATTAAATAAAATATTGTGGTCAAATTTTCAGAGTAAGATGACTTAGTACTTCCTGAATGAAACATAATCTAAATAATCTATTACAATATATCATAGAATAATATTACATTCTCACTCGCAAATGGGAAGTACAGCTTTCATAGTTGCCAAGCTGTACTTATCCACATCTCATGGTCCCCATTAATTTTTTAAAATTTCCCTGTCACCAGACCAGTGAGCTGTAGAAAATACTGTGGAGATGTCACATTCCTTGATGATTGCAGTTAATGCTGCTGCCCCTCTGAATCAGCATGAAATGTAGACACTTTTATGACTAAATCTGCAATTTGGGATTTGATCATGCTATTTATAGTATTGCTAATGGTCTGTAGCACTGACAAGGGGTGTGTTGAAGTCATTCTCTCAGTTACCCTTGTTTTCAGTTGTAAAGGCAGAACAGACATCTGGATCCTACATACCAGTAACTGTACAGAAAAATAACAGCAAAGAGAAATAACAGCGAAGAGGTCATGACTTTCACTGCTGAAAGATTTTAATAGATTTTATTTTTTTTAATGTCTGTGGATTTTTTTAGCCACTATTTTTTCTGAGAAAAGGGGGCAAATTATTTTGATATGATTTCTAGAAAGTCAATTGCAGTCAAATGGCAAAAGAAAAGGAGGCTGTCACATCTCAAGAAAGTAAAGTTGAACTAAAGAGGAAACAGCAGTACATGGGTTTTAAACAATGAAATTCAAGCTACCATGTGCTACTATATTATCAAAATGCAATTTATCAAAATATTTTAGAAACACTGCCTCACTTCTGAGAAGGTTTACTTCGGAGTCGTCATTTTGCTTCCAAACCCAGTTCCTAAAATGTGTAGTATCTCATTTATTTTAAATTTTAAACCTAAAAAAGTTTATGTATTTGAAAAAGCAACATTTGGGAAGAATTCTTCTGAAGTTAATAATATCAGAATACATAGAAGATTCCCTGATTTTTCTTCCTCTCTGAAAGATTACCTGAATCTTACCATGCCCAATATCCCCAGAATTATCAAGAAGCCTATTTGAAGCCACTGTCCTCGTGATTGCTGCTGTAACCAATCTGTGAAGAACAGTAGGAATTACAGCTTCTTGCTTCATTATTTTGTCTTACAATTCTCAAGGAACCATGGGGAGGAAAAACCCAACAGCAACAGCTAAGTATATTAATGATCCCTGGAAACAGTCCTTGATTTCCTATGGGTTTATGTCCCTTAATTAATTAACTTTATAAGTGATTTATATTAAGATTTCTTGTTATCTCTCCATATGCTTATAAAATTAAGCCATTCTTCTCCCTGCAGGACTAACAAGTACTGGCTTGTGCCAACTAGTTAGAAAAAAATACCATCCCTGGCATACCAGAAGAGCTGTGTTTTCTTGCTGCCTCTCCTTCCAACACAGAGCACAGGGAGTAAGAGATGGGTTACTCTGTACTGCTCTAATTGGCACTAGAGAATTGTCCCCAAGATGTCTAACTTCGGTGTCTATTACTACATTCAAAAGTTATCATGTGGAGATGAAGAGTAAGCCTATTTTCTCAAGAAAACAGTGGGGCTGTGTTTAAATGTATGGATACTGTATCGCTAGAGCTCTGAATTCAAACTTAAATCAGCTGAGGATATCACTGGAGAATGGATCTATCCTCTTCTATGGGGGTGCTGGGAAACAGCTGGAAATTTGGAGGTTTTAGAACAGCAGCATAGAACAAACCTCAGAGGTGATACATTTCATGGACACTCTGTTATGAGGACACAGTCTGTGAAATATGTCCAGAAAAACGCTAAGCATTTCATGTGCAATTATAGCTCTAGAAAATTGTACAAAATTTTACAGTTGATTTTTTCCTGTCTGCTAATTTAGCTTGCATGCATATGATTTAGAAAGACACTGAAGTATCCGCTCTATGAAATCCTTTTCTATGGGTTCTCAGAAGTAACAGTAAGTCATTGAAATCTTTCCAGAACAGTTCTCTGAAAAGATCAATTTCTTTGTTTAGTTTAACCAAAAATTTCTAAAAGGTAAATGTGTTATTCCCAGTTGGGTGATTCTTTCTTCCCAGTATCTGACAGAGACCTTTAGGTTGCTTTTAAATTAGAAGTAGACGAGAGAATAAGCAGATCCAAATCCTTGGTGGGCTTGTTAACTTTCTTCCTGTGACAGAGAGAGGAGGTATCAGTTCTTGCACACTTGCAGTAAATTCCCTCCCGGGTCTTCCAGTGTTTCACACTGGCACTGCACTAGGTGCTCTGAGCTTCGCAAGAGCTACGCTAAAATAAATGGTTAGACTGACTTTGCTGAGAGCTTCAGAAATTCAAGAACCACAGAAGAATGTGACAGACAATTACACTATCATTGATATGAATAACCATACTTAATCATACAGCCACTAGGAGATAATTGACTAGGTCCCACCTGCTCCATGCCTCCAGATGCATTCAGAGACTAAAAATCTGTGCATTTGCACTAGAACCACACTTTTTTCAGTATAGCCTTATTCATTTTCAGTTATTTGGTTGCATTAGCAAGCTTACTTTTAATGTGGCTTTTTGTTAAGCATTCCATTTCCAAGAAAGGATTGATCCTTTTTCTTTCTTTTTCTTTTTTTTTTTTCTTTTTTTTTTTTTTTTTGTCACACATAGTGTGCTCTATAGTATGTTCCAGGAACCCATATCGCATTTGAAGTAAAAGCTTTTAAGCAGCTCCATTCCTGTACTAAACAAGATGACAGGAATCTTGAAATTAAATCATACGTTAAATATTTGAGTTCTAGGCAGTCCTCAGCCTGAGGGAGTTGAAACCTAGGTTTTTTGTGAGTGCATCATGGCCATGTTTTCTTTTCACTTTGGGATGAGAACCTCAGACCTCTGCCTCATTCCCCTCTGAAAGAAAGACCAGGTGCCACTGTGCACTCCAATAGCTATTCTGATCTGGATGACTGGGAACTAGGACAGTGATACAAAGCAAAGACTACATCTGCTTCACAGGTAGACACGATACAGTTTGTAGTCAAGCTGATGTGGGTCTGTGCTCAGCATATAAACTTCCTTGGCAATCACTCAAAGACACTTAACTGATACAGGTGGGGCATCTAACATAGGTAATCATCATTGCCCACTGATCACCTGTATTTTCTGTGTTCTAATACTTAAACTTACTGACTATAATAAGCAGTCTGATCTTGACCTTATACACTATGAGAAATACTACTCAGAGAACATATTAATCCTCATTCTTTCAGTGTTTTGATTCCACTTTGCTTAAATCACAAGAAGATGTTTTTAATAGTATTTTTGGTATCAAGTTGTCCTACACCATTCTGTCTTCCTTACCAGTATGTCTACTTTACTTCTCCTTAGATCTTAAAATCAGCGAATAAAGTTATTCTATGAAGGACAAAGTAAATTAAGACAGTTTGAAGATATTTGGTGTCGTGTCTTTCTCTTGGTAAAGATTTGTGATTACACTAGTCATCTGCAGACTGGGACAGGGACAAGCCTTTGGCACACAGAAAAGACCATTAGTTCTCATACGTTTCCTTAAGCGACTATTGTCCATGAAAAGCCTGTAAGTCCTAGCTAGATGCAAAGATGCCCTAAAAGATATTTATCTCTACTGAAAGAGAAATTGACTGAGGATACACTAATGGGAAAGCTTTCTAAAGTGGTCATATTTCTCTGTAGTGAGGTTTTTGGGTACAAACAAATTGGTGCCTGGTGTATGAGGAGAAAAACCCAACAACCAGCTTTCATTTTTCTTCCCCCAGCTTCACCTTTTTTAAGGTTATAGGCTATGAAAGGTAATATCCTGCATCTGCAGTGTGAAACCACATTTTCTCTCTGACTCATGCTGCTCTGGCCAATGTCAGTGCACACATTTCCAGAGTATCTGTGGCCCTGCATTCTTGTGGCCAATTTTTGCCAGTTTAGAATCTCAGAATCTTGAGAATTATAGAGCTCAAATTAACTTTTTTAATGCCTCATTGATTTTCTGCACAGGTTTTATATTGACTTAAAGCCTATTTCCAGCGCAGAAAGCCAATTGTATCCTGGGTTGCATAAAAAGAAGCATGGCCAGCAGGTCGAGGGAGGCGATTCTGCTGCTCTACTCCACTCTGGTGAGACCCCACCTGGGGTCATCCAGCTGTGGAGCCCTCGGCACAGGAAGGACATGGATCTGTTGCAGTGGGTCTAGAAGAGGGCCACAAAAATGATCAGAGGGATGGAACAGCCTAGAAGATAGGCTGAAAGAGTCAGGGTCGTTTAGCCTGGAGGAGAAGAGTCTTAAAGGAGACCTTATTGCACCCTTTCAGTATATAAAGGAGGCTTATGAGAAATGGAGAGAGACTTTTCTACCATGGCCTGTAGTGACAGAAGATGGAGTAACATTTTTAAAGTGAAAGAGAATAGATTTAGATTGTACATGAGGAAGAAATTGTTTACATTAGGGGTTGTGAGACACTGAAAGAGGTGGTCTAGAGAAGCTATGGATACCCTATATCCCTGGAAGTGTTCAAGGCCAGGCTGGATAGAGCTTGCTCAACCTGATCTATTGAAAGATGTCTCTGCCCGTGGCAGTGGATTTGGACTACCTGATCTTTGAAGGTCCCTTTCAGGCCAAACCACTCTATGATTCTGTAATTCTATTGAGTGTCTCTACTTCTATCAATGAAAGCCCATGGGATAAAGGAGATATACTCGGAAATTAATATTTTTTAAATAACATATTTTAATGAGCCATCACAAACACACATGCAAATTTAAAAAAAACCAATAGCTTTTCCACTCATTCCATAGTATTAACAAAACATTGCAAATATTTCTGCAAGATAAAAATTGATTACAAAATTATGATTGCAACATCTACCTAAAATACTAGCATAGCAGAAAGGACTGCTAGGAGATCTTCAGCACCAGTGAAGCCACACCTGGAGTCTTGTGTCCAATTCTGGGGTCCTCAGCACAAGAGAGGCATGAACATACTGGAGAGAGTTCAACGAAAGGCCACAAGAATGATTGAGGGACTGGAGCATCTCTCCTATGAGGAAAGGCTGAGAGAGCTGGGACTTTTCAGCTTGGAGAAGAGATGGCTCGGGAGGGATCTCATCACTGTATATAAGTACCTGAACGGAAGGTCCAAAGAAGACAGAGCCAGGCTCTTCTTTCTGTGACAGGAACAGAGGCAATGGGCACAAACTAAAATACAGGAGGTTCCATCTGAACATCAGAAAACACTTTTTTACTTTGAGGGTGAAAAAGCACTGGCACAGACTGCCTAGAGCGGTTGTGGATCTCCCTCCTTGGAGATAATCAAAAGTCATATGGACATGGTCCTAGGCAACCACCTTCCAGCGGCCCTGCTTGAGCAGGGTGGTTGGATCTCTGGGGTTCCCTTTCAGCCTCAACTGCCATGTGATTCTGTCATCCTTAATCTTTTGAGGACCATTCAGAACTGCTGTTGCTTCTGGCTTTGGCCAAATACATTAGAAAAATAATAAAAATTCCTGAGACTGAAGAACATGTTCCCCAGTATTCAGTATTGGATCCAGTCCTGTTTAATATCTTTATTGACAATTGATGAGGGGATTGAGTGCACCCTCAGTAAGTTTGCAGATGACACCAAGTTGGGCAGGAGCGTTGATCTGATTGAGGGCAGGAAGGCTCTGCAGAGGGATCTGGACAGGCTGGACTGATGGGCCAAGGCCAATTTTGTGAGGTTCAACAAGAAGTGCTGGGTCCTGCACTTGGGTCACAACAACCCCACCTAACACAGGCTTGGGAAAGACTGGCTGGAGTAAAAGGACCTGGGGGTGCTGGCTAACAGCTGGCTGAATGTGAGCCAGCAGTGTGCCCAGGTGGCCAAGAAGGTCAACAGCATCCTGGCTTGTATCAGAAATACTGCAGCTAGCAGGACGAGGGAAGTGATTGTCCTCCTTACTGGGCACTGGTGAGACCGCACCTCGAATATTGTGTTCAGTTTGAGCCCCTCACTCCAAGAAAGTCAGTAAGGTGCTGAAGCGTGTCCAAAGACGGGCAGCAAAGCTGGTGAAGGGTCTAGAGCACAAGTCTGATGAGGAGTGGCTGAGGAAACTGGGTTATTTACTCTGGAGATGAGGAGGCTCAGGGGGAATGTTCACACTCTCTGCAACTACTTGAAAGGGAGCAGTAGCAAGATGGAGGTAGGTTTCTTCTCCCAGGTAACAAGTGGTAGGACAGGAGGAAACGGTCTCAAGTTGTGCCAGGAGAAGTTTAGATTTGGTATTAGGAAAAATTTCTTCACTGAAAGGGTGGTCAAGCTTTGGAACAGACTGCCCAGGTGCATGGTAGAATCACTGTCCCTGAAAGTGTTCATGTGTTCATAAAATGTATAGATGTGGTCCTTAGGGACATGGTTTAGTGGTGGGCTTGGCAGTCCTGGGTTCACGGTTGGACTTGATGATCTTAAATGTCTTTTCCAACCTACATGCTTCTATGGTACTATGAATGTTTAAAACTGATAGAATTTCTGGGCAGTGGCTCAAAGGTAACCAGCTTTGAGCTCTGTGGTATGCCTCCTGCAGCTTTACAAAACCCGTTGATTTTGTGGACTTCAAGATTTGGATCTAATAAGAATGGCTAGACGGATCGGTGGCAACAGGTGAGAGGGGATCCTCTTTCCCTGATCATTTAGATCAAGGACATGACCTACACACCAAATGCTTCCATTCATGGTACAGGTTTCCCTCTGTATAGATTTCACCAGGAAATGCATCCTTATGCAGCCTGGACACGCTGCTTATTACTTATACTGACTAATTTAGTCAATAAAATTTTAATTTGCTGATACATAATTGAATATTCTTCTTGTGATCAGTAATCAGAGCCAAGAAAGTTGGCAGACATCTCTTTCATTCAGTACTTGTGCTCAGAGTAGCACCATGTAAGCCAAACCTTTGTCTTGCACAATGACTGACTGCAAATCATTCGCACCAGTACTTCTTGAACTTATGTTTCACCTACCCTTTTTTCATTTTCTTCACATTTTCTAAAACCTCACCTCTCTATAATGGCAGTAGTGCAATAAGATACAGGAAACAATAAAAAAGAAAAGGACAATGACTGGTAAATATACAAAATAAACTATATAAACTGCAACTCAATTTAAACAGTAATGAGATATTGTAACAGTGAATACAATATTGTATGTTTTATAATACAGAGATATTATGAATATGTGACCTTGATAAACTCCCCTGGTAGAACCTGTTTGAAAGAACTTGCTGAAAGAAAAATAAGGGTGATGCTGTTATTGTTGCTTATTTTTTTCATTCTGATTTGATTTGGTAAAGATTAGTGAGGTAAATCAGGCAGCCTTGGAAGAGATTCGTTGATGTCACTTCCCAGTTCACACAGGTGACAGCTTTTCAGTGGTGCAGTAAGGACCAACTTTAGAAACATGGATACATATTTTTGTGGCACTGCACTGTCTACTTTTGCAGCAGCAAGGTTAGATGGGGTTTATGAGATACTAGATGAAATCTTGTGATTGACTTCCAATTTCATCACAAGTACCTTTGCAATATAGCTTCAGAGTTACAAAAATAATTTGCTCATATAAAAATACAACCTATATAATGCCAAATTTTGTGCTAATGTGGATTTCCAACTGTGTAAAGCAGAAATGTAGGTAAATTCATTTTAACATGCCCAGAAGCACAGACTTACATACTCCTTTCTGAAACTAATCAGTTATTCATTCATGAATCTCATTTTCCTTAGTCATCTCTACATACTTTACACTTCAGTCTTTACACCATCTTACATTTCAAGAGTCAGTATTCAATCATGGACAGTGAAAAACATTTAATTGATATCTAAGTCACCCCAAATAAGCTATTTGTAGTTAATTTCCCCCCTCAAAGGGCACCTCTGTTTTCCAGAGAGTAATTTATTACTTGGCTGCTTTTTATGACAATTGCTTACTCCCTTCCCCAGCTCCTAACACTTGATTTTTTTTAATTTTTTTTTTACATAGTTTAATAGAGAAAGCTAAACTTTAGATGAGAACACTTCAGGTTTTGTGAAAACTAATTCCAGAAGGCAGAGACTGAAGGAAAGGCAGGAAAACCTCCATCATTGTACATTGTCTGGCAGAAGCCAGCTGCCCAGTTAGCACAGGCAGACTGGCTGGTGACGTGTTGTGCCTAAAGCTTCAATCTGTCTCATGGCTGGCAATGATGCCACAAGTGTCCACTTCATGTGGAGATGACTTAAGAAATAACAGATACACATCCATAGAAATTTTTTTTCATCAGTTCTGTGCAGAGAACAACTTTTTCCTGCTAACCTTTGTAGTGAGAATAGGGCTTTCCCCCTGTGCTGACAGGTTTCCACAAATCAGTGATTAGTCTAAGCTCATTTCTTTTCACTTGCATTTCTTGACCAATGTTTTAATACTGCTCTTTCCTCATTTCCTCCTAATTTTACCCTTTACCCCTTCATTTCCTGCTCTGTTACATTTGTCCCTATTCCTTCTCTCCTGTCTGGTAATTATGTCTCTAAGTTATTCCAGTGTTTCCCAGCTTGCAGCATGTGGACCACAGGTAGCTCACAGATGCCAGAAAGGGGTATATGAGATACTAAAGTTTTGTTTATTTGTGTATTTTTTTTAATCAGACATATTCACACACACAGATAAACCAGAAGTCATTATAAACCTAGCTGCCAGTGTGCATTGGGTGTCATTTGTTGATTTTTGTTTTATCCGTGTAGAATTCCCACTGAGGACCTCATTTGACCTACAGTTACAGACACTTTTTTTATCTCATGTGCTAGCACAGTTTATCAGTGTACTAAATAAATATAGTCTGCACTCATACTGTTACAATCTAGAGCATTCAGGGTGAGTTTCTAATATTTCTTCCATGTTCCATCTAAAAAAAAAAAAATGTAATCTAGCACAGACTCACCTGTGGATCCTGGTCCTATGTTTCAAACTGCTAGGGCTGAGGTTTTAATATTTGGATGGAAATTTTTCAACGAGGTCTGCTCCATCTGATCCTTTTTTATTTTATTTTGCTACCTCAGATGCATTATGGTCTTCACAGGCTAAGAGAAATCAGGTATGTCTATATAGTACTATGCTACAAGGTATGCAAAAGCCATGTGGCTTTCTCCACACTGGGTAATAATTTCTGCCATAAGGCAGTTATAAAAGTCAAGACATAACCATCCCAACGTGGCCATTTGGCTTTTGGGTGCAGCTGGTCCACATCCTACTCTCTTGCAATGCTGCAAGCAGAATTAGCTTGTGTCTGCAACCTCGTGTAGCAAATGTTCCAAGCAAGAAGCAGTAGATAACAGAGTAGTATCTCCAAGATCACGTGTTCTTCAGACCTTTGTATAACCTTTCCTTGTATTCTCGATTGTCTGATTTGGTGGCAAAGTTCTTTCTGTTAATTTTATTAGTTTTGTAAACATCTGCTGGTTTGAGGGGGTTTTCTCTTGTAGTTTGTAATTGTTGAGGTGTTATATATCGATAACTTTGATTAACTGCATTTTGTGTAGCTTAAAAATAGAATGACAGTTTTGCCTTTAATATGCTCAGAATTGCACCTTGTTCATTTCCAAATGAGAGTTTGAGGTACAGCTTAATCTTTTAATCAATTCCTGAAAGTTTCAAGAAAATAAATCATTGCTGTGAAGTTTATGTGGAGGTGTTGCATGTGAAATTCATACTTGTTCTAAAAAAACGTGCTTGTGTGATCCATGAGAATGCTCTTACAAATGGAATTTACTGCATTTAAAGAACATACAAAACACGGTAAATAATGTTGAGCTTCTTATTCTCTTTAATACTATTGTTATTTGAAAAGAAATAGAATTAAATATTACATACATGTGTATATTGCTCAAAGACAAGAAGAGGACAAAAAACCTACATAATTTCAGGGAAATGTCTGGTCTACAAAGACAAAAGTTAACAAAACCTGAGTCAGTGACTTTCAGTCATTCTGAGTGAAGCTCTGCTTCATTGACAGATTCCAAAAAAAGGATGTGATCCTGTTGAAACAAGTGCCACTTAATTTATATATACTTTCAGTCAGATTTTATTGTTTTGTAGATCTGACACTTATTTCTTTTCTGAGATTAATTTTCTTATTTTCAAATTACATACCTTCTTTCCCATAAGTGCATGAAGACATAGAATTATGTCAATTAAAAGCTTCTCATGGTGCTTTTTATGTGTAATCTGCTTAAAGGTACTGGGAAAACAAGGAATCTCCTTCTAAACAGATTCTAGTCTTACATGTTTTTTTCTATGCATGCCAGTATACTGCCAGGAGATATAATTATTGATCTCTGTCCAGGTAATTATATCCTTGCCAATAAGATAGAATCTAAGTATGCAAAAAGGAAAGAGATGGGTGCAGTAAACAGATTGACAGACTCAAGAGATTTATTTACTTTTTTGTTAATGAGTGGGTCTTTCATTTATGAGCAGGTTGTGGGGTGCAACATTATGTAATGCACTGTAATATGAAAGGGAAACTCTTCAGAGAAGGACTGAACTCTTGAGTTTGTTAGGAGAAAATGTATTACGCCAGATCCAGCAGCCTGAGAGAAGCGAGGCTGCTGCTGTTCCATGTGTTCTCTCTCAATTTAGCAATTTTTTTCTCTATAAAACTAAACTATGGTAGTTCAACTACAGTGCACTAAACTAATCCTTAGATCTCAGGCAGCTGAACAACTGAGAGGTGCTTTACAGGTTTTCAGTAGGTACAAGGCCAGGTGATGAGCATCATACTTACAAAAGGAGGAATGATGAAATTAAGAATTAATTCTTGGTTAATAATTTCATCTTCTTAGTAGATTAAAAGCTGCTGAGGAATGGCAGACAGTGGAGATGCAGCAGCACCATAACATCAGTGCACGAAGCCAGATCCCCAGTAGCAAACCCAAGATCCTGACCAAAGCAGTGAATTTACCTCTCAGCGTGTGGTACGACATCTTGCTGCTCGAATACACAATGTGCATGTTCAGCTGAGGACAGGGTTACTTATCTTCTAAAGAAAAAGGCAGGTTAATGTTGCTGCTGCTCAAGGCAGAACATTTGTATAGTATGGTTTTGAGCCCATAGAAATACTCTGTTGCCTTTTAGCCATGTACCATATGTTTCAGCATATACTGAAGTTTTAGTCCAGTAATTATTAAAAAGTCATGAAAGAGGGAATGCCTCTTTTCCATGTAATGGTTACAAAGTTTGAAGTCTAGAACAGCAGTTCAAAATATTTTACCCATTTTAACCAAGATAATTTTACTGACTGAGAATGTTACCACAAACTGAAAAATTAAAAGGTTACTGTAGAATATGTGTACAGATGAAGCATATGGTAGATATTGGTATTTAAATTAGTATATTGCACAAGAGTTTAGGATAAGCTTAGTTGTATCAGCTGTGGATGTGACAAAAGAATACTTAGGTAGGGGGGGATGCTGTGTCTCCACCATTACTTTTATGATTTACCTTCACTCACGAGTGAGTGGTGGGCCCAATACTGTTTTTATGAATAACCTAAATGATGAGATTAATTGCACTCTCAACAAATTCATGAATGGTGCCAAATGACAGAGTGGTGGATAACCTGCTATTTCAGAAGAACCTCAACAGGCTATACAAAAAGGATGACAGGAAACACTTAAAGTTCAATAAAAGCAAATATACCTTCTGCAGATAAAGTAGTCTGATTAAACAGGGCAGGCTGGACCCTGACTTAGAAGCAAGCAGTTTTACAGAAAAAGTCATGGTGGGCAAGAGGTGGAAGGTAAGCAACTAGGACACCCAGCAGCAAAGAAGGTGGCTGCCTGCAACCTGGGCTGTTGTGGCAAGCACCCCACCAGCAGGTCCGGGGAGGTGAGCCTTTCCTTCTCTTTGGCACTTGTGACATTTCATTTGGAGGACTGTGTCCAGGTTTGGGCTTGCCAGTACCAGACCAGAGCAAGTCGAGCAGAAGATCACAGAGATGATGACGTGGGCTGGAGCACCAGGCATACAAGGCTGAGAGCTGACTCTGGTCAACCTAAAGAAAGGAAGTCTCAGGGAGGACATACTGCTACCCAGTATTCTACATGACAGAGTCATACATTTTCCAGAGGTTTATAATGGAGAGGTGATAGGCAGCAATGGGCACAAGCTGGGAGATAGGGAACACCAACTAGATGCAAGGGAAAAGAAAAAAGTATCATGAGGGTGATCACATGCTGGAAGAGGTTGCCCCAAAAGGCTGTAGACTCTCCATCTTTGCAGATACTCAAAACCAAGCTGGTCATCACTGTGAATTTCACAGGATAGTAACAAAATCTTATATTGTATTAACGTGATAATGCTGTTACTATCTTAGGATAGTGATGAAATCAAGCATGGTTGTTATTTTAAACACAGTCATTCCATAACTAAAGAAGTTTTTTTCATTGACCAGATAAGATAGACATTTTTGCTTTCTTAAACCTTAACCTCTGTGTCATGGCTAGTAGTATACAGCTGCCCTGATTTGATAGTAAAATTTTAAACTCATCTCTAATTCACTAGGGATTAAAAAACCTGTTTCAGGAAACCTCAAACCTCTCAAAATTCGTTGGTACCACATTTCCCAATTGGAATGAACTATAAGACATTTGTATCCCATTGTAAATAGTGAAAGGAAATCTGATTTCCTGCACTCCAGAGTGACTCTTAAAGTTAATGAAGCTGAAAATTTTGTGAGCAAGAGCATAATTTGACTGAGTGTCCCAATGAATATGAACTGTAAACTTTTTTCTTTCAAAGATTTAGGAATTGTGTTATGAATAAAATATTTGCAAACAAAGAAATGGAATACACTTTCATTTTTAAACATAATACAAAACTGAGTTCTTCTTTTCTGACTCCTAAATATTAAATTCATTATGTCAGCCAAATGAAGATAGAATATGTATTCAATCAATGTAGAAATATAACAGACACTATAAACTCTCTTTATTTGAATAAGAAAACTTCATCTGCTGATCAGCACAAGATGGAAATAAAACAGACAATTCAACAGTTGAAGCCACATTCCACTTCCATTAGAAATAAACAGCAGCACAGTATTTATTTTTTCTGAGAAGGCACTTTTTGTATATACCAGAGAATTTCAAGAACATCTTTCTCTGACCTTTTTCATAGATTAAATGCAGTGAAATAAATCGTGTTATACAGGATATTGACTGCAAGTTGAAATTCTTGCATCAATACAGTTTCCATTTAGTAGTATAGTCTACTTTCTTACTGAAATTGTAACTAGTGCATTTTTGTTATATTTCTGAGTGCTGCAAACATTGTTGAGATTAATAATAAATTAAATACTTATGGGGTGGAGGATATTCTAGTACAAATATGAGATTATGTGGACAGTAAGGACTTTCTTTTAAGGAACTTTTAATTTAGAGTGTAATTTTGCAAGAAAATTAATTTCAGGTATATCAGAGGTTTTCTTTGAACAAGAAATATAGATATGATTATCTATATAGCTTATAGCTAGTACCTCATTAACTAACATATTTCTGCTGACTGAATCTAAATTAGAGGAGTTGGGCTGTTCAGTTTGATTTTAGCTATGAAGTTCTTTAATACAGAATTGAGTTTGAGTGTAGGAATCCTTTATGATCTTTTTTCCACTTTGCTGAGTGTGCATCACTTTGGTACCTGTTTTGTTTTCCATACATTCTTACTGTCAGCTACAATATAAGAGAAAAAAGAATGCCTTGGAAATGCTAAATGAGGCTGTATGCTCTTTCACCATCTACACGTAAACATAGAAGAACCTTTTTTTTTCTGCCTCACTCAACAATGCAACTAATCTTAAGATAAATCTGTTGTTCTGTTGCTAGGTAACAACAATAGACACGGGCTGTTTTGGAAACATGACATATTCATCCAATATCTGACAAACAGCAAAGAATTAATTTCTGTTGTGGACGCTTGGTCCTCGGCAGAACTGACATTTCAGATGATAATGACTTCTGTAACATCATCCTTTTCTGTTAAGACATAAATATATAGCTGGAGAATAGAAATAATACAGTAATTAATACTGTAAAGAACTATATAAAATTAAAAAGTATCCTTAATAGTTAAAAAGTAATGCATATAATGAATTCATTAAATCAAAAATGTGTATTCAAAAGTTTTATTTTGTTTCAGAAAGTCATTCAAGGTATGAATGTGTGAGTGACCGGTTACATTAAAAGCCACAGCTGATACTGTTGCAGCTCTATGAAAGAAGTGCCAGCTTGGATCAGAATATAATTGGCTTTTGCCTTAAAAAATTATGCTGATGTGTTTATAAATCTTCCCACATAACCAAAAAGAATGACTGAATGGATCAGAAGAGATCTCAGATTCTACAGCCTCATTATCCTTGTAGAAGCTGCATTACTAAAGACTTTGGTAGAAGTGAGGAAGGAAGTAGGAATCTTCATTCTGTCTTTGGAGACTTAAAAATGGCACAGGTATTTGACTTGTGAATTTTGGAAACTGCTTTTCAGAGTGTCATGTTTACAAAACCACCTTTTGCAATAAAATAGTATAGGAATGTACTGGGTTTTTTTAATTAAAGCAACTATGTCTTTCATGGATCCCAATATCTACTTCCATTAGCAATCGCCTTAGGAGAGCTGGTTTCTACTCTAGTCTTAATTAGTCAAATAATTATATTATGTGGTAGTTGAGTGAACTGTGTGTGTCTCCTACCCAGGACTGAGTTTCTTTCTGTATAAACTGGAGATAATATTCTTGTTTTATGTGAATGATTCAAGGACTAAATAAATGTCTGAATAGTGTTCTGAAAGGTATAAAAAGAACGTTCTATGTAGTAAATATCGGTGTTACTCTTTGGCAATATTACATAAAAATTAATATCACGACAGTGGGAAGTTGGAGTGAAAGTCGTCTCTGAAATTCTAGCTAAATTACTTTTGGTTATTTGGTTCTCCTGAATGTCCAGAATGTTGGCAATTCTCTGCAGGATACACCAAGCCCAGATTTTCAAACTTTGACTTCATTTGTGTAGGATTTGTGAATTTAAGATTTACTTTTACCTAATACTTGTTAGGAAAGGTTTATGAAGTGGGTTTTTTTTTCTCTTTACAAAAAACAAAAGAAAAAAAAAACAACCAAAAAAGCCAGATGAAATAAAAGATTTGGGTCATCACCTTGGTGGAAAAACTTTAATAAACCAGGTTTTAAATGACTACTTCCAAAATGATTAGACATCAGAGAGATTATTTCTTTTGAACTTACCTGGCTTGCTGCTAGAGCTTGTGTGAAGGGAACACAGCAATGTAGATGCTACCACAGTGCTCAGTGGTACATGAGTTCTGGAGAAAGCCTTGTGCAGTTAACGTGGAGGTGATGCAGTAGGACTTTCTCTTTATTCTAGATGGATCAGCCAGAGACATTGGAGGGAGCGCTGATTCTTTGCAAACAAGTAGAACCCTGCCCTTTTAGTCCTTGTCTTCATCAGAATTTCATTGTCTTTTGTGACTTTGGTTATCTGTGACCTCTGAGTTCTTACCAGAGTCCTACAGAGACCGTGGAGTGAAGAAGTATTATTGCCATTTTGCATTTTTGTAATATTAAGACAGCAGAGCTCCACTTCAGTGTGACTGCTGTCCTGACTAGCGGACCATGTTGCTATTTTATTATTACCAGAAAACCTCGCTCATTCAGACTAATGACTGAGAAACCTGTTGCAAGTTACTGAAATATGCAAGCTGGTCCAGCAAACAAGGCTAACCCTCCCTTTCCCAAATACACAATGTGCTTGAATCATTGATCTATAGCAAATGGCTTTAAACTGATTTTCTGAACTTCAGAGAATGGAATGAGATTGCAGCAGACTGGCAACGATTTTTTTAAAATCTCAGGAGGGAAAGAAACATTGTAAACAGGATGAGTACATGTGCATAAGACTGTATGTGAATATTTGTTACGAGCAGTGCAGCAGGCTGACAGACATCATTAAAAATTACAGCACAGACTTGTAGCTGTAGAATTTGCATTGTTCTGCTGTTATAATTTATTTCTTGTGTTGTGATAGTGCCCAGGAGTCCAGTGATAGACTCCAAATGAGCTTCATTCTCTATTATACAGAACAAAAAGAGACTCTCTGTCCTCATTTATTTCATTATGAATCGATTAACAGGTTTCTACATATTTATAAAAGTTTTAATTTTAAAGTAATTTTAATTATTTCCAATTATTACAATATGCTGGTAAGTTAGGGATGAAACATTCTATTAGAATTAATGACAATTAACTATCACTGTATTGCAAAACCTCATGGGAACTGGAAACTAGCAGACATTTTTCAGTACTAATTAGAAATTAATCTTCCTCTCCAATCTCAGAATAAACCACTGATTTTTTTTTTTGTCACTAGCTCATTTAGAAGAGAATTGAAAAAAGAGATCTGTCAGTACTCTCATTATTCCATGACTGTTCATCCTCTACTCTAGCACATGAAAAAGCAAAACATCAGAAATATTTAAAGCTGCAGAGAACATACCAAACTAACTCCAACATTTTCATTTTAACAAGCTTTTCTTTCCACAGAGTTAAACCAGGTAAACTCCTTCCATGCTGCAATGAAAATCTAATTTTCAGTTCCTCCCATCACTCATTTGTTTTGTGTGTGAGCAGGATGCTACTCGTAAACCTCCCTCAAAACAATCTCTTATCAAAAGCTATAGCATTTATGTTGGTTTTGTTGTTGTTGTTGTTGTTGTTGTGTTTTTTCTAACCCTTTTCCATGCCACACATGAGAAAAGGTTTCCTGGGTCAAGAAAATCATCTTCACAATTCTGCAGCAGCTCTTTCCTGAGGTTCTGGGTTAACTTACAGGAACCAGGAACTGTTACCAGCATTGTTGTCTGCCTGTCAAATTAAGAAACAAGGAGTTCCCTCCTTCACTCCTGTAAGAAAACGGTCCTTTTAAAACTGAATAGGCCCCTGAGTGCTAAAATATCTGACCTTGTTTAATGACTCTCATCTAAATGTTGTTACACATTTTCCTACCAATAGTTTCATTTTCATATAAAAGAATTTACAGTATCACCCCTAAAAACCCTGGAGTGCTTTCTACCCATTAAAAATAAAGATAACTTTATTTAGATATACGGTGCACACCATCTTTTCTCTGGCTAGAGCAAATCTTGCCAACACTGGCAATGTTATCTTGTAATACTGTCAAAATTATCTCTTGCTGCTATTATCCATAAAGCACTGGTTCCTTTAGATGCATACAGATATATACCTATATATATGAAATATATAGATAACTATAAATGTATCTATATGCACATAAAATTAGGTTAGATTCTAACTGTGCATTAAACATTGAAAAAATATTTCTAAAATATAGTCTGTTTACTCAATAGAAAAATAGAAAAACAGAAAAAGACCATACAAATATATTGTATTATTTTATTGAATATGGATGGAAAACTAATTTTCAATTTTTTTCACCTTTTTTTTTTTTTTTAAATGAAAATGTTTCTATTGTACCTGAGAACTGCTTTGGTTTAATAAGATCACAGGAAGTTTTCATGGCCATGTACGCTTTCTAATGAACAAAATAAGAGAAAATTCAGTCATAGAAGTTTCCTTATTAAAAAGGGAAGTTTAGTTGAATCAAAGACTAATCCATATTGCTTGCTGAAAGGAATGATCAACTACAGAAAATTGCTCACAACTGCTACCACCTGAGTTTTGAACATCTGCAAAGAAGGCGGCTCCACAACCTTTCCAGGCAACCTCTCCCAGTGTGTGATCACCCTCATGATACTCTTTTTTCCTTGCATCTAGTTGGCATTCCCAGTCTTCCAGCTTGTGTTTCTATTGTGTCCTTCTCAGAAATGCCTGGCTTTGTCATCTGATCAGGTAGAAATACAGCCTCCCCTGAGACTTCCCTTCTTTAGGCTGAGCAGATGCAGCTTTCAACCTTGCACACCAGGTGCATCAGCTCCTTCACTGTCTCGGTGACCTTCTGCTGGACTCACACTGGTCTGGTACTGGGGACCCCAAAACTGGACACAGTCTACAGATGAGGCCTCAACAAGCGCTGAAGAGAAGCGAATGTTCACCTCCCTGGAACTGCTGGCAGGGTGTTTGCCAAAACAGCCCAGGTTGTAGGCAGCCACCTTCTCAAGAGCCAGGCTCCTTAGTGGCTCACCCTCCGCTTTCTGCCCAGCACATCTTTTTCTGCAAAGCTGCTATCTGGAAGCTTTCTGGATAGGTAGATGGACAGATAATTGCATGTGTATAAGCATGTATGTATGGGTTTGTGTGCATATTTACAGAGGGGTAAAGTGAAAACATTCTCCCTTTCTGGGAAACTGTTTCATGAAATCTGGATCTGCTGTTCTCCAAGAAGTTTCACAGATTCCAAATGAACTTAACAACTTGAACCTTAACTGTATATGTGATTAATTTTTTCTAACTTAAGATTCAGCTGCTTTATGTTTCTGTCTTTTCCAAGCATGCCCTTTTTTAATTAGCAAGGTGGTATTTTTGTTGGGTTGTTTTTTTTTTTTTTTTCAGTTTCTTCTCTAGGTGAATCAAGAAACTTATGTAAAAGACACACATAAAAGGGACTAATCTTACAAAATTTCTGGACTGAACATACATGCATTAATCTGGAACAGTTTTCAGCTCCTGGATGTTCATGAAAAATGAAATGAACATTTTTTTCTCCACAAATTCTTCCTTTAGTGCATGCATGTGTACAAACATACCATCAAGCACTCATACAAAAGCAAGAATCAGTTACCCATATAGCAATCCTTATATTTCAATAAATATGCAGATATTCAATAAATGTATATATATGTATATATTCTACATGAAAAGTTTATTTTTGTTTAATAGAAAATTTCTTGGGGTATTTAAGAAAACACTAGTTAATCACAGGGAGTCAGTGAAATTTTATGCACTTTTCTAAGTACATTAGAAATCTAGAGAAATAGGTTATGTGTTTCTTTTAATTTGTTTCATCCTTGGTTACTAACCTTTGTATGCAGTTTGCCTTGTTGATTGAAAATTGTCTTATTAATCCATTATGTCAGGAGCATAATTCCTCCTTGGTTCCTGATCAAATTATTCACAAAGAGAATAAATTAAAATGCTTCTGGGGGAAAGATCTGCTTTACAAGTAACCCAGATACCTAATATATTAGACCTAATTAATAAAACTATCTGAAGCACTGAAAACTTTAAGTTACATTATTATGCTTTTGTTTCTTCAGAGGTGTCCAGTGTAGTAGAGGTGCTTGTGTCTTTTAACCGCTATGACTGTGTTCACTGTACAAAAACATCCAAGAGAAGAAATAATCCCTTCCATAGCCTAATAACTTCTCCCCATTTCATACATAAATTACAGTAAAGATATCAAAGTAGAGGAGCTGTGGAGGCACTCATCTGATACAGGTCTAATTTTCAGTGATTTTTTAAATAAAAATGTAGCAAGAGCGATTACCATATTCCTTTTCACTGTGTCTCTCACAGCTGCTCAGAGTGTGCCTGTTTGGTCCAAGCTTCTGTTAGAGAAGGTTCTAAGGATGTAAGGTGTCAAAGAGGGATGGATAAAATGGCGTAGTGATTTATGGTTAGCGCTTCTATTATGAGTGAAAAAAACCTACATATTTTTGATCAAGAAAGTAAGATTATTTTAATAAGACACATTTCCCTGACACCATCAGGAATTTATTGATTTTGCTTTAAAGATTTTAAGCTGATCAAGTAAGATTATTTTAATAAGACACATTTCCCTGACACCATCAGGGATTTATTGATTTTGCTTTAAAGATTTTAAGTTCTGCTTTCAAGAGCATTCTAAGACATCTAGATATATCTGTCACTTTAAATGGGATTGATTTTATCTTTCTGACCTGCCATTTCCAAAATGGAGACCTGCTCTCCCAATTAAGATAAACATATTCTACCCAGTGGTGCTTCCTATAATTTTTCTTTAACACATACCTCTGTTTAGTGGGATAACCTCTGGGAAATTCTGGAATTCAGATTAACTTCTGAACCTAAATAATGTCAAATGGTAGAAATCTTATCTTATAATGCAACCCTTAAGAAATATTAGAATTTAAGTTCGTCTCGATAAGAGTGAAATGAATGATGTTTTTCCTGTTCAGAATATAAACCAAAAAACATAATTCAATATAATATACTCAAAATATGTTGTCTACTGGAATATTTTGGTTTGATAGGTCATACTTTAAGTAATACTTTTTATTATAAAAATATGCAATATTTCAACTGATAGAAATAAATTACTCAGCCATGTCCCATTCAACTAGGAAGAAATCAATACAATCTTAAGAAGAAATAATTATTTTACTTTATCGATGTCATGAACAGAAGAAAGAAATAATGATCTGTCAGAATATTTTCATGAAAACTTTGTAAAATGCAGTTATTGGAAACATGAACCTTTTTTCTACCATGCTCTCAAAAGGTTACTGTACCAAGCTGCTGACAAGCTTGTGATGCCTGTTTCTGGATTTTGCTTGAAAAATGACAAAGGAGAGGGCAATTGTTTGCCTTTATGATACCTACATATCACAGAATTCAGTTGTGTTTTCTTTATGAAAAATTTATTGCTATAATCTGAGTGAAAAGTAGTAAATCTTGACTTTTGTTAGTGTACGTAAAAACATGAAAGACAAAGTGATCTACCTTTGTGCATGTGCATAATTTCAAAAATATTTCAACAACAGTTCTGGCTTTTGTGTTGTTAAAATGAACATTTTTTGGTCCTTCTGGGAAGAATTGAGAGAATCATGGTGTACATGATGGAGTGGTCTACAGTGGTGCTGTTGTGATCCCATCATTCAAAGAACATATGATTTTTTTTTTAATGGTTTTATGTTTTATGATGCATGAGCTGTGGGAAGAATTTTGAGTCCTCTGAATCTTTCAAAAATTAACAGTTTTCTGTGTGGTCCAACACATTCTGGTTGAGCCAATGAAAGTATTTTTTCCATATTTCCCATATGAGTTCATGAAAACAAAAAAAAGCTTTTTCATCTTGTTTAATTTTTAATAAATTTACATAAAACTATTCTCCCCTCTTAGAAGGCCAGACTGGTATACAAAGCCAATATGACTTTGGGACAAGAGCCAGCTTTAACCCTGTGTCCCAACAAACAATTTATTTTTTTAATGTAAAGAAAATTTAATTATTAATACTTTCTTTTTTATTAGTATTTGTTTGTGTTTTGCTTCTAAATGGAAATCTTCGAGTAAAACCAGAATGAAAACAAAATTAAAGGCTGGTGAGCCTGTTTCACCCACACGATTTTTAGAGATCTTGAGAAAGTAATCATAAGGAGGAGATTTGCTGCATTTATAGTGTGCCTAAGATGTCCAGGCAAAGAAACAGGAAGAAGTTTGGCACTGTCTCTGTATATTTGTGTTTCTGCTTTTTAGTTGCTCACTGGAAGTTTTGCTTTGGGCTCCTGTGCGATAGAGCTGATCTTCCACATTGTTGGTTAACAATGCTGCTTGAACAAAACTGATACATGCAGTAGCAGGGTGGTGCATAGCAATGACACCATGTACGTGCATAAGCTCAAGCCCCAGCAAAGGTATTTTGCAAGCCAAGACGGCAGAATAACTGAGGTGTATATTCAGCCTGCACTAGAGGGATCTGCCCTTCTCCATTTTCCTCTACTGCATAGTTCTGCAAACATAAATCCTAACCATTTGTGTGCCTACAAAACAACACTTTATATTCCCCAAAAGTAAAGAATAAGAGGCTATATAGTCCTCTTCTTTAAAGATGTTAGCTATCAATTCCTGGAGTGAAGTAAAGGGCAAATTGGCACAAAAGTGAATAAACCAAACAGGCCAAGGATTTCTATGGACAGTTGTAAGAAATGTGTGTATTCTTAAGTATCAAGGAAAATAAATTCAGGAACAGCTTCTTAATATTAGTCTGGGCAAAAAGCTGAACAAACCAATTTTCAAAACAAAGTTTGAAAATTTTTTAACAGCAGTTGCACGTTACAGTTTTCTTGGATAGCGTGGAACTGGGTTAGATGAACCAAAAGGTCCCATCAAGTCTTACATCATAGGAAAGCAATTAGTTTTGATACGTTTCCTATTAAATTGTATATTCAATCAATATTGGAATATATGATTTTTCTGAAGTACATCTGAACTGGAAACCTTTGAAAAATTCCCCAAAGTATATGATTTTGAATGATGCATATTAGCATTCCATTGCTAAAAAAGCAGGAAGGTCACAGTCAGAGATGTTTATACCCCCATGTCGTCGTTTTTCTATGTATTATCTAATTTTAAAATGTACTAATCCATGATTAAAGTAAGTACATAGTCATTTACTTCTCCCACATATCCAAATACATCTCATGATCACTCCAGACCTAAGAAGCTACAGTTCACATTTTCTTGACAATGTCTTTGATAATTGCTGATAGCATTCTCATGCTGGCTGGGAACGGTTCCTTGGGAGCTTGGTCCACAGCATCTGTTTGTCTAGTTTGACTTTGCTGATCCTAACAAGAATGAATTCCCTTAGTACTGTATAAATGTATAAATACTGAGGCCTGTCTAATCTGATCCTGTAAGCAGACATGAATGAAGATAATTGTTGTGCAGAAAAAATTATGTGTCTTAAAAAGAAATCATAATCCATTATATAGGTCTTTCAGTGAAGTCTCATGAGTGAAATCTCAGTTCTTTTCATCATAGCAATCTAAACATGGAAAAATTGGGGCTTGTTATTCAGCTGTGTCTGATAAAATCTGCAGTTGAATTTTTTTAGGAAAGTAAGTTTCAGCAGTGCATTAGAACAGTAAAGGCTTCAGCACAAAATTTTTGAATATCTTTATTCCATTGCTAAGTAAGCGTGAGCCATATTTACAAAAGTATAAACCTTTGTCTGTCTGGAGGCGGAGATGGCTGTTAGCAAAAATGTAATTTGTAGACACTTTTGTGAATATCACAGATTTCTATATGCTTCAAATTCTGATCTGAGTATGGGCTGATAAGGTATTAAAGTGCTGTCAGAAGTGTCCTTTAAGTTGAAAGACTTGAAGGGTTTAGAACTGAAAGCTACATATAAATCAATCAATACATTTTTTGTATTGATTTTTATCTCTGCGGCTTGTTTGTATAGCCAGTGGACAAGAAGTTTTGCTGGTTCTGATTCACCTAATTAATTTGAACAATGAGATGTAGTGTCATTTTCTGAGAAACAGAAGTAAGACTAGTAAACACGACACAGTGGAAAGGTATTTTCACTTTAGGTATTATCATGGTACTTTCTTAGAACTGGAGTTAGTCGAATCAAATCAGTGGTGGACATTCAGCACTACTATTTAATGGCCAGCAAAATACAGACAGAGGAGGTAGCAGTTTAAATATGTAGGAAATGAAGATACAGTTTATTTAACCTTGGCAATTTCTTTTGGTATTTGTAAAGCTTAAATTTTATTTTAAAATATTTTTATGCCTGTATTTGTTGTATGTAGAGTGCTCCTCATTCTTTATTTTCTACTTTGGATGGAGAAACTTGACCTTTTTGACCGATATGATTTGCTCTGTCTCCTCTTCTAATTCCAGAGAGAGTGTCTGCAAATTGAAAATCACATTAAGAATTAAAAGACGCCGATTTGTTGCAGTGAATCTTAAACCGTCTGTAATATAAACCCAAAATATTAATGTGCACAGAATTTAAAAATCAGCTACAACAACAGCCAGAGTAGAATAACAGTGTAAGGAAAGCTGGGAGCAGTCTGCACTGGACCATGTGCCAATATTGAAAATGAATTAAACTGAAATGCATAATTAATATATAACCCAGCCCAGAAAGCACTTTAAAATATTTGAGGAAATTATTTAGATTCTGAGATTACTTTTTATTTGTAGTTCAGAGAATAAAGTAAAATTTAACCCATACAATCTTACACATATTTTAATAACACCAGCCACTTCCATTTACCATGTCATTTCTTATATGTTTTGATAGGAAAGCAGGCATGTAAGTATCATGCATTCACATGCCAGTCTGAACCTCTCCAATGAGATTGTCTGCAGTAACTGTTCACAGAATAATGGAATCATAGAATACCAGGTTGGAAGGGACCTCGGGGTCATCTGGTCTAACTTCCCGTGGTAACAGCATGGTCTAGACAAGATGCCCCAGCACCTTGTCCAGCTGAATCTGAAAAGTGTACAATATTGGGGAACCACCACTTCCCTGTGTCGGAATCACCCCCGGAGTAACTTATACCCATTACCCCTCATCTTTTCCATGCGACTCCTTGTAACAAGGGAGTTTCCATCTTTTTTTGTAGTCTCCCTTTAAAAACTGCAATATGGTGATAAGGTCTCCCCTAAACCTTCTTTTCTCAAGGCTCAACAAACCCACTTCCCTCAGCCTTTCCTCATATGGCAGGCTTCCCAGTCTTCTGATCATCTTTGTGGCCCTTCCCTGGACACCCTCCAGCTTGTCCACATCTTTTTTGTATAGTGGGGACCAAAACTGAGCACAGGATTCTAGGTCTCGTCTGACAAGTGCTGAATAGAGTGGGGTAATGACTTCTTTATCTCTGCTGGTGATGCCCTTGTGGATGCAACCTGGCATCCTGTTGACTTGCTTTGCCACAGCAGCACACTACTCACTCATATTGAGCTTGTCCACCAGCACTCCCAGGTCTCTTTCTACACAGCTGCTCCCCAGCCGTGTAGATCCCCACCTGTGTCACACTCTTGGATTATCTTTTCCCAGGTGCAAGACCTTAGATTTGTCTTTGTTGAACTTTGTGAGTTTTTTGTTAGACCACTCTTGCACCCTATCCAGATCTTCCTGCAAGGTGACTCTGCATGTTTCCCCACCCCATTTGGTGTCTGGCAAACTTTGTCAGGGTACACTTGATCCCAGTGTCAAGATCACTTATGAAGATATTAAACACCGTTGGGCCCAGTTTCAGTCTCTGGGGGACCCCACTTGTGACAGGCTGACAGTTTGAAAAAGAGCTATTTACCACCACCCTCTGGATGCAGCCTGTCAGCCGGTTCCCCGCCAAGCACATAGACCACTTTATTCTAGATTGCAGCTTATCAGTTTCTCTAGGAGGAGGCTGTGGGATCTCTGTTGAACGCCTTGGAGAAATCCAGGTAGACAATGTCTACCCAAAAGGCAAGAACTGCTGACCCTCGTACAGGCTCCAGCTGGCATTCCCACCTTGGTGAGAGAAGGAGCAGGGAGGTTACACAAAGGCAGTGCATGGCCCTGGCTTGCTGCAAGCCACCGCAGTGTGGCTGTGCGCTTCTGTGACCTGACTGATCTGTCACTTTAGATCAGCAATGCTAGATACCAGAAGGGCAAGTCTACCAGAAAATCTCAAGCAAATTACAAAGATGTCCTCCAGCTGCAAATTTATCTTCCTATCTAGTACAAACAGCTAGTAATCTGGTGGCCTAGCAATTGAAAGAGAAAACAGATGGCACACCATCCTGATAGACATCACTATCTATAAACAGTCACTTTGAACTCATTCAGAAATTAAAGTCTTTCCCTGTTTTGTCAAAGATGTATGTTTTTGCAGAAAAGAGGCTGAATGGGGAACTCTTCCTTTTCGAAGTGACAAGCTTTTACAATATTAACTGAACAAAGTTCTTCCTAATATCTGAGGATGCAGGATTTATCTTTTGACTTAGGCACTTTAGAATCTGTGCAACATTGACAGTCAAAGGAGTTTTGGCTCTTATTCCTTTAAGCCCTTCTGAATATTCTACCAGTCACGTATTGTTCATTTTATTTGTTTTGTATGTTGAATACTTCAAAATAAAATAATCAGGCCATTAAGAAATATTCACAAAGCAGTATTTGGTAACTAACAATGCTTTTTTCTCCCCAAAGTAACCTTCTTTTTAAACTGTTCACTTGATAATTGAATTGTAATCATTAAATGTGTTTTGTTTTACCTTACTTAAACAGGGAATTCATTAAATGCAGACAATTTCAAAAGTAATTCTATTTACTTACCATCTTGAATGAGGTGTTTAATTTCATCCAGATCTCAGAATAGCTAAGGGAACATAGGTTTATTTAACCTTGTCACTACATTGGGGATACATACTATTTATAAATGTATCACAGCTTGGAAGTCTTAATAGCTCTGGCTCTCCCATTACTTTCCAACAGATAAAGTAGTTATTTACTTACCGAACTGAGGTGCAGTAAAGATAAATTAGTTAATGTGGATACAGCACTTTGAAAAATTTGACCTTTATATGAATGCTAAATATTACTCATTTGGGACTGATGCCAAGATACTGTGTGCCGTTGTTTTACTACTGGTTACACACTGCTTATACTATATTCACATACAAAAAAGCTTCGTAAAACGTGTCCTTCCCTTTAAGTCCTGTTGTTTTGTATCTTTTTTTTTTTCCTCTGCTCTTTTTCATTTGAGGATATTGTTGACATAATTACTATCCTAGTTTGGGGAAATTTTTGTAATAGAGACAGTTTATCTAATCTCAGTCTATCACTGATAGTTACTTCAGAAGGTAATCTAAATTAGTCCAAAAAGTGTGGTAGCTGTTGTAAGATAATACATACCCTGAGGTCACTTTGTGGGTTTTTTTTTCTCTGTGCTGTTTAATACCATTCAATTGCCTGTACTGTTCACCCATGTCTTTTATGTAACTTTGCTTTCATTTGCTTACCTTTTTTTAAAGGACATAGGTCTCAGTAACTATTCCTCTTTAAATTACTTTTCACCTTCTTTCATCTCTTTTTGTTAAATTGTGTTAAGGTAGTGCTTCACATTCTGAAAAATGTCTCAAAATAGGTGTGAGGAGAGTAAGACATTGTGAGTGGAAAGGGGCCTAATTTTCACAGACCAAAATCTTGCCTCCGTGAAGGCAAAACTCCCCGTGATTTCAATACAGTTGTTATTGGACACTACCTCTGAACTTAGCATATTAGGGTTTAAAGTAGTTAGTTCTCTTATTACTTCAAAAGTCATCCCACATTTCAAATCATTCTGATTCTTCCTCTTCAGCTTGGATTTTGTGTTAAAATAAAGACACAGAAATGAGGACACTTTTATATTTCAAAATTTGTTAGGAGAGTATCACAGTACCCATAATGCGCAACACTGCTAGTTATTCCTTCCTAAATACCGCTATAAATCATTTGACCTAATAGAGTCCTTCTGCGTTCTTACCTCTTTTTTATATGTGATTGAGAGATTCTGCAGAAGAAGAAAGAGGAATAGGAATGTTAAGTAGCTTACCTAATTTCATCCTGGATTAAATATGTGTGGTGAGCTGAAAGTACCAGTTTATATATGCTGGGTTTCAAATGTCACTTATATATGCATCTGGAAAAGAACCAAACCTGAAAGTTTTATTCGTTTCAGCTTTATAAACTTCTGCAGTATTTACATAACTGGATTCATGTTTGGGTGAATCAGTTCTCATATTGACACAATATCAGACACACAGATAGGTCAGGTGCATTTTCATCTGTATTTTTATGCAAACCCACCCCCAAATTTTTAATGCATCTCATAAATATTAATAGGACAATGACTTAAAAGGCTTATGACTTTAAATCATAAAGTTCAATTGTTTTCATTACCCTTCTTTAGAACATTTTAGGAAGAGAATATTGTGTTGAGTTCCTCCTCCTCCTTTAAAAACATAACTAATGTTTAAACTACCTTTACATTAAAGCAGCATGATTTTAATTAGGAGCTAAATGCCTGTATTAAAGAGAATTAATACAAAAATAATTAAATATGAACAATGGTGTTACCATAAAAGATGAACCATGCCAAGATCACACAATTCATACAATGTTTTTAATACTTAGCTGTAACCATAAATATCCTCTCACTGAAAAGTCACAGTGAAAAGTCAGATACCCTAACTGTGATATGATATTTAATTATCATTAATCTTTGATTCCTACAGTGAAAATATACTATGCTGAAGCTTGTTCTGAGAAAAAGCTGTAGGAAGGTTTGTGCGTTCACCCTTATTACCTACAGCAGACTGAGTTCAGCATTGTGGTTAGTGAGCATGAACTTAAATATCATTATGCAGTTACTGTCTTTGCATTCATTGTGGTTAGTGAGCATGAACTTAAATATCATTATGCAGTTACTGTCTTTGCATTCATGACATGGTGACAAGCTTTCTGTAGTTAGCTATTTAGATTCCATTTGTGGTCACTGTGGCTTTCAGACACTGCTCCTCTGCCTTGTTCTGCTGCTGAGCTGTCTCCTTGATTTTCTCTTCAAAGGAGAAGCAGACTGAGTATAAAGCTCACCTTTTTCTCATTTGGGATGCAACCGGAAAATTCTCAAAAGTGGGGATGAACCGTGGGAAGCTCTTCAGGTCAGGGCTAAATGTAATGTAAAACTCCTCATACGGTGTTTGGGAGAAGAACTGACAAGTAATGAAACCCTTTATCTGAACAGGAAAGTTTGATCATCAAGAGGACAAGGAGAGAATGGGTTGTAAAACATTGCAGAAAGCTAAGGAAAAGGAGGGAAGCTGACACGTTAAGAGTGCATGTGCAGATTAGATTCTGCAAATCTTCACTCATGTGGTTCCTGGGAAGGCTTAATGAAGGTAAATATTAGAGAAACTTTGGATTTTCAGGATAGAAATGTGGCTGCAAGAAGAGACCTTTACAGATAGGAATGAATTCATTATTCATGAACACATAGAATATATTTAGAGATTACTTTCTGAGTAAAAAATGGCAGCAGTGAATGAGTTATTCAAAGCAATTATTTAAGTCCTTATGATTTCAATTAAATAAAAAGTTTCACCTTCTATGGGATTTTGATTGTATTTTCACAGCAATCATGTGGTCGTAATGACAAATAGTTCTACAAAACTCCAAAGAAAAACTAGGTACATATTTATTTTCTTTGAAATATTTTTAAGAGGCAGGAAATAGATGTCATTTCAAAAATCTCCAGAGATTGACAATAAATCTTTCTTCAGGTTTATAATTGTAGTTGAACATAATTTGTACTTAATTCTTTTTCACTCTGTAATTGGGTTGCTTGGCCAATAGTAGACACTTTGAGACAGTTTTTTAGGGGTATGTTTAAATGTTCACAGTATCACATGGCTACTGTTGTATGAGGTGAACTAATACAATAGTTGAATGGAGTCAGAGGCAGCCCAAAGATTCCCTAACTGATAAGGAAAAAGTGTTGAAACACTTGTCCATCGAGAAATAGTATTTTAATTATAGAAAAAAATCAATGGCATAGGACATAGTTTGCTAGGAACAAAAGCTAAACACCTCTGCAAAAAATGGACTTCTATATAGTACCTGATGAAACTAAGATCAGATACAATCAACTGGAGTAGAAGATCAAATAACATCATCTCTAAAAAGGCATTTTACCTCATCCTCAAAGACATGTTGTCAACAATTCAGGTGAACAAGTTTTCTAGAAAAATGTAGCTTTTGTTTAGATTAACATACTCACATGGTGCTATACTGTGTATTGATCACTTCAACGTGTATTGAAATTCTCAAACATTTGGAACGCATTTAGAAACCTCTGTTTCAAAAAAAATTATTTCTGCTTCTACTGGATTTAAAGCTTTTGGGTGGTTCTGGAGTTTTCTGTGTTCTTTTATGGGTTAAAAATGGCTAGTGCTACTCTATTATGTGACTAATGCAGATCGTTCTTCTGGAATATATACATTTTTAGCTGAGTTTTGGAACTGGGGAGCTTTTAAGGGTACTAAATCCATTTGGAAATAAGAAATTTATTTTTTCCCCAAAAAATTAGATGCTGAAGGAAGGACCAGGCAAACCCTGTTGCCTGTTGCTGCTGCCTACTTTTTCAGAGGCGACATTGGCATCACTCAGCTGGGCAATCACATCTTCCTCATGTTCCTTTTCCATGTTAAGGATCAGGTATCCTTGACCAGAGGCTTTTCCTTTTGTAGATCCTCATCACTTGACTCTAAAGCCTTTTACTTTTTAGAGGCACTCTAATAAATGAGTTATTAGGTAAAGGGAAGTACCTTTTTCATCCATTTGGAGGTTTTCAATGAAAATGCCTGTAATTTCTGCTTTAACCTTGATATTGTCTGATTACACTAAATCTGCTTTAAAGGACCAGATACATGAACTTGATCACACTCACCTAATCCTTATAGAAGCCCAATCCGTTAACTGTGCTCAGGCTCCATTCATTAGTCATGTTTAACCCTTATACATATTCCATTACAGTTCCTGAGCCTGTTCTGTCTCAGATATTTGTGCTTTAGGCTTGTTTTAAGATGGGAGTATATTTTATGGATTGAGTGCATCTAGCTGCATAAACAGAATTTAAGAACACATCTACAAATCATAATAGGTTCCTTAATCTGAGGCAATTCTAAGTATAGGCATCTGAGGAGATTTGTGACCAAAACTTGTGGCATGAAGTAATTTTATGAGTATGCTTCTTAGAAGGAGATGGTCAGAGTAACTGTAAACTTTTGGTGCCTCATCTAAACTGAGATTTCAATTGTCTGAACAAAACTACATTTTTGTTTTCTGAAATATTACAGGATTTGTAATTACTAGTAACACAGATTCTGTCTTTCCCTCTTTCTTGGAATTCTAAAGAAAAACTGTGCAATCTCAAATTTGGATTACGTCAGATTACATCAGGATTACTACTGTTTCTGTTAATTTGGTAGAATTGACGTGATTAGACTGTTATTCTGCTCTACCAGTCCCCACTATGAACTTACTAATTTTGCTTTCTCTCTCAGTAACTTACTGAGAAATAAAATGAGCACTGTATATGTTGTGCAATATGAATAAGGGTTAGAATTTTCTCTTGTGTATGTCCTTAGATAACTTATTTTTTGCTGTTTTGCTTTTGAGATATATTATGTAAGATATATAATGTATGAGCTCCTCTGGAAACACATTCACTCTTTCTTCCTGTGTATGCAAACTTCTGCTTTATGGTCTATTTTGCCACTAACAATGCATATGAATGGCTATTGGTTATAAAGCTATTTGTAGTTCTCATTTTGCATACCTTGCGGTGTTAAATACTGATGGTCGTGTTGATTCAACATCATCATAATAATATTCATAATTATACTTTAGGTAATATATGACTGCTGCCATAATGAGACAGCCATCCTAATCCTTAAGTGTGAAAATCTGTATCATTTTTCCTTTAAATTAAAACCATTTATATCAAGCGAGGTTATTTTCTATTCAGAAAATGGAAGAGTATTTCATATAGCAAGTAATTCTTTACAGACAACTAACAACATTTTTCATAAGCAATTAATATGATGGACTTACATGTTTGTACTGTACCTAGCAGTTAACACAATAGGAACTCAATCTTGATAGGGACGTAGGCTTTGATAACTGTATAAATATTTAATCATGTTAATTAAGTGTAAAAGGAGGGAGTCAAAAGTAAACTCATTTTGTAAGGAGTCTGTTAGATTGGCTGAAACAGGACTCAGCTGAAAATAAACCAAAAAGCTTTAAAACTTGAAGTTAAGAAATAAAAATAGAAATAGCTATTTGAGGTCAATGTTATACTTTCACATACTTAAATCTGAGTAATGTCTCTCCAGTATAGTGAGGTATTAAACAGTTACAACTATTTAATATAGTAGGCAGCTCATTAAAGCAGTCCTAGTTCTGTAATATTTCACAGTAGGGAAGAATGTTGGCAAAGTGTGACATCAAAAAGGGCTGCTGAGAGACTGAAGGAAAGAGGAAAGAGGAAAGGGAATATAACAGCAATTGAAAAGCAGGCTATTAACAAGAATATGCAGTCAGTTGGTTTACAGGAAAAAAATGAGTATACCTTATAAATAAATCTAAACGTTTCTTACGAATGTGCAATGGTAAAAGTATTAGAGAAAAAGTAATAAATAAAGTAGATTAAATTAATGGCAAAGAACTGTTAAAGGAATTTTACAATGATTTTTACCTTCACAGTTCAGAAAAAAAAATGAATATTTAACAAAAAGGAAAATCTTCATTTTGAGGTTTATTGGAGGGCTATAGTGGACAGGTGTACTCTGGGTACCCTTGGACAAGGAATACTAGGGCACCTCAAATGTCAGTATATAGCTATGTTTAGACAAATTAATGAGCCTTTATTCAATTAAGCTTAGGAAATTATTCAGCTGAAGAGACATCAGCTATCTACCTCAGTTTGAGCAGATTCTCTGCAAGGATACATTGCTTTTACTAAGTAACTGTACAAGTCAGTTGGCTGTCTGAGGATCCCTGAGATGTCCTGGACTGTCTCTGGCCAGCTGGCCTTTACTTGCCAGTCCAGAGGAACACACAAGAGTCATTTATCCTATCTGCCAGCCCTTTGCAGACCTCTGAAATACCTTAGGATAATTCAGAAGGCACTAGCTGCCTCTGGTTAGGAGGTATAGCAAGTCATAGGTCACCTCTGAGCATAAGGGGTGCCTACCAAAGAGCTCACATATACACAATAAATCTACATGGAAAGATATTAATCTTGAACCGCATCCCACCCCAGGTACCTAGACATCTACCTTTGACCTAGTTAGTTGGATCACAAGTCCTTTGCCTAACCAGGACAGCACAAAAGCATGAGATGCCCTAGGCTGTCTCAAACAGGCTTGTCAGGTTGGATGTTGAACCTGTGGTCTTCTGGAGGGGATGAGGTAGGATACTTCAGAGTACCTCTATAGCATTGGTCATCTGTCCCCATCTGTGTGAAGGCCAGCATATCAAACATCTGAATTCTCTTTATAGCTAAATGAGAGAAACAGGCACTGCTCGAGAGTGATTTATCAGATTCTTGTGTAGATATTTGAAATAGTCTGAATGTGTCATCTTCTCCAATAACACTAAAGCAAATCTGGACTAGGTCCAACATAAATAGCTGCAATGAGACGTTTGGTAAAATGATTCTCTATCCTCTTTGTGGGAAACTTTCACAATGCCCAGTTCCACTCCAGTGGAGTCAAAACAGGCTGTAGGACAGCACAGAAAGGGAACAACATTGCAATGTATTAAAATGACAGAAAGCATTTCAAATAGTACAAAACCATATTACTTGTAGGACTGTTCTTTTAAACCTTCACTGTGATCTAGAAGAAATGAGTAACACAGTAATGAACTCTGCAAATGTTGTTCATTAGGAGGATCAGCCAATTTCAGAACTGATTTGAAACCTCCTGTCTTTGGCACCCAAGTGATATGAAATAATTATCCCTCAAGAGGCAAGCTAAAGGTAATTCATAGCAACTTCCTGTTGTGAAAGTTTAGCTTCTTAAAGTTGCAAAAGAAAAAGTGACAGAACACCATATTTTGACTGAGAAGATTTCTTTTTTAAACTTTTTATACTCACCTTTGATGCAAATAGGGGTTTTCTCTACCAGTTTCCCAACCTGTACTGATGAGACTAGTCAGCACTTCCAATTGCATATTGAATCATCTTTCAAGCCAATGAAATGTGATGTGGTGATTTTACTTTCATATCAGATGACCTAGTCAGAATGAAAGAATAAAATTGCAATCAGTTGGAAGAAGCTTCATTGAATGAGTTTTCTGATGAATAAAGAACTGTGTTAAATTGGAACTACTTCATCATATATTAATAATTTCAAAAATATGTTGTTCAGGGCAAAAGGATAGAGATATTTCTGTCTTGGAAAGTATGCAAGCGTAAAGAATACCTATATGGATGCAAGCTCTTAGGTTATAGATATCGGGAAAAATACCAGTTAAAATACTGAGAAAAGGGATGTCTTTAGCTGAAGACTAACCCCCAAAGGAAACAGGGTTTTTTTCAAACTATTGAAGAGTTTATGTATTCTTAAATACATAAGTATATATATTTAAAGGAAAATATACTGGAGAATGATATTTCCATTTTAGAGCGAGATTGAAGAACTTTATACATTTCAAATGGAAATAATTTCATTTATTGATGTCAGCTTTGAGGCAATAATGTTCTAAACAGTGGTGTCTGGGATATTTAAAGCAGTATTTTAATAATATCAGAAGCAGTGAAAGACATATTTAAATTCTGGTTTATGTTTAAATTTTGAATTTAGGCAAGTCATTTATTTTTTAATTTTTTATATCATAAATGCTTATTTCATTTGTTAAAAAAACCCACTTTTCAATGAAATTAATATTAGTCTGAATCCTGATATCCAAAATCGTTTAGTATTTTTTGTTTCTTGTTGCCCAGATTAACAATGTTCCCCAGAAATGTAGTGTATTGCATAATCTCAGACGGGGTCAAAAGAGCACATTAGTAATGATGCATAGTTTTCTTGTCACTTTTTACAGAAGCAGCACAACTCCACATTTTCTGTGTCCATTCATGCTCAAAGTGTTAATAAAAAACAACCCTTATTTCACAAGAGACAATGTTGCTCATATTCAGGCTCCAAATAAAGATTTCTGCAAGGTAATGATTCCATTCAAACAGATAGCAATAAGGCATGTTTACTGACCTCTACAATTTCCAATTACAAAGCTGTCCACTCTTGCAGTGTTTTCATTTACTTTTCATATACTTTGCTTCTGTTCATTTGTCAATCAATTAAAACTGCTGTTGTTTCAGGCAGTAAATTAACTGTAATGTTTACCATCCTCTTGGCACATATTTCTTTGCTGAGCAGAGACAAAACATTTAAACTGACAGAATCAAGCACCCCATGAGTTTAACTGAGATGCTATTAAGAACAAACCCTCTCCATCCTGTTTCCTCTCAATCAAATCTAAATAAGCAGCTGCATTTACAATTCTCTAAACCGCTGCTTGAGCTGTACCCAATGACCAAGAGTGCTTGAATCTGCTCCTAGTTCACCCTTAGAAATGTAGCTATGCAAAAATGAACCCAACCTATATAGCTGTTACTTCAGGCTTTTATATATAAATTATTTGAGGCTTATTTTTGCGTGTGAAAGGGAATGAAATGTCAGCTGAGGATCAATACTCATCTGTTACAGTGTCTGTAGTGCTAATCTGATCTTTCTGCTCTACTGTAGAGAGTACTCCTTTCTTACGAGAGGAAACACCAGCCATGGGTCTGTGTGCCTGGATTATTTGCCCTGTAAAATTCTGTCTGGATATTAAAATATTTTAATATCTTGCTAATGCTCGATTTTTCTTTTTCATGTTTCTGTCTCTGAATTTGGGTTCATATAGGGGATCAAAGATTTGACTAATTGTTACAATAACCTAAAAGAACTATAATCAAATCTCATACTTCAGAACAGAAGATAACTACTAGCTAATTTCAGGAAGGGGTGTCCCCCCCATTCCGTTAATTGACAAAGGTTATTCTTGGCTCACTAACTGAATGATCATGATGGAATCAGTAGAAGAGAGTAATGGACAACTCTGCCTGTATTGCTACATTTTTTTGGCATTCAAGAACAGATCTTCAGCCATTATTTTAACTGCATTCACTTCAGAGGGACTATGTCACCTCAATTTTCTGATTATTTGATTCCTTACACTGTTTGTTTGTTTTCACATGTTTCAAGAAAGTCCTTATAAATACTTCCTATGGAGGAAGATAATCTCTTAATTTATAAATGTTCTGTGGTTTAAGTAAGTCAAGTGTTCTAGTCCACCCAAAAGAATTTATGTAATAATGCATTTTCCTTTATAATAGCAGTCTGTAACCTTTTTGTTTACAACGTCATGTAGCTTTTAGATAGATCTGAAAATGGTAACTTATATTATCTAAAATATGGTAGTAACTCAACTGAGGGAAGTCTAAAAAGAGAACATTGAATTGTGGGTTTTTTTCTTTATCTCAGTGCTTTTTTAGTTTATCTTTTTAATTTTTCCTTGCTTTCTTTGAATGTTCTTTTATCATGAAATGTCCTTCCACATATGCTATTTTGCTTTTCTTATTCTGTCACTTATTTTCCAAGTGGGTAGCCACTGGAAATTTGTCATTATTCTGTTATGTAGCTCTGTTTCTCAGTTTCTGAAATGAAGTTAGTTCCTTGAAAATGGTACTCACTCTGTCAGTTATTTTTTTTTCTGGAAGAATTTGTGATGGTTCAATAAAAGAATAAAATCTTTTCCCTTCCCTTCCAATTCCCACACCCACCCCTTCCCCTGCCCCTTCTATTCCCCTCTCTTCTTTTCCTCTTTCCATGACTCTCAAAATAAATATTTATTCCTAAAATGTGGCAGTAAGTTGGCATCATGCTGTAGACTTTCTTACATGGTAAAAAATAATTGATCTACAACAGAACTAGACATAGAATGCTTATTGTGTATAGTCGTTTTTGTGTGTAAATCCACAAATACAACTAAAACATATTTCAGATAGCTTACTTTCATTAAGATGATGATCCTTTTTTATGTATTTGTGAATAAACTCACCTTTTGAAAGGTGATAGAATCATACAGTCATGGAATGGTTTGGGTTGGAAGGGACCTTCAAAGATCACCTAGTTCCAACCCCACTGCCGTGGGCAGGGACATCTTCCACTAGACCAGGTTGCTCCTAGCCCCTTCCAGCCTGGTCTTGAACACTGCCAGGGATGGGGCATCCACAGCTTCTCTGGGCAACCTGTTCCAGTGCCTCGCCACCCTCACAGTAATGAATTTCTTCCTAATAGCTAATCTAAATCTATGTTCTTTCAGTTTAAAACCATTACCACTTGTCCTCTTGTCCTATCAATACAGGCCCTTGGTAAAAGCCTGTCCCCCTCTTTCTTATAAGCCCCCTTTAGGTACTGGAAGGCCTCTATAAAGTTTCTCTAGAGCCTTCTCTTCTTCAGGCTGAACAACCCCAACTCTCTCATCCTGTCTTCATAGGAGAGGTGCTCCAGCCCTCTAATCATCTTCATGGCCCTCCTCTGGACTTGCTCCAACAGGTCCATGTCCTTATGTTGGGCACCCCAGAGCTGAACACAGTACTCGAGGTGGGGTCTCATGAGAGTGAAGTAGAGGGGGAGAATCACCTCCTTTGACCTGTGGGCCATACTTCTTTTGATGCAGCCCTGGATACGGTTGGCCATGTTGAACTTTTCATCCACTGGCACCCCGAAGTCCCTCTCTCCAGGGCTCCTGTCATCTATCCCCTAGAGTCACTAGAGTAGTTTCCAAATTACTTATGTAGCAAGGATTTCCCGTGTGTTGCCTTTCTCTGCAAAGGCAGGTAATGTTAGCCATCCCTAGATGTTTTAAAAATCTGTGGTATACAACTTCTTTTGCATTTTGCCCTCATGGCATTACAATGTATCCAATTTTCACTCCTGTTTTTCTCCCTCCAGAGACTTACTGCTATGCTTGAATGAATAGCATATTCACCAATCATTTCACATCATCATTTTACTAAATGGATTTAGTCTGGATTATGTGTGTTTCTCTTTGGGAAGTTCTCCTACTTCATCTTTTCATGCAACAGAAAACTGAAACCATGTATCTGGTGTGCTAGGAAATCTATAAACGCTTTAAAAGTGTGTGCATATAGAGATGCTTCAGATCATAAAAGTAAAGAAATGTGTAGTCGGGTGTGACAGATGCCTCTGTCTCTGTTATGACAGTGTGCCAGGAAATTATTTCTGAATCACAGAGCCTCACTTTTGATCAAATTTCTACCAGTCAGATTTACTCTGTATAGTATATTAAGCAAAATTTACTCCAATACTCCAAAGTGATACGGCTTCTGTAGCGAGATTATTCCACAGTCTTCCACTCTCGGTACTGTTTTTCTGAAACTCAGTGATATTTTCTGCCTTTAAATTTACTTAAATGGACATAACTGAACATTGCTTTTGTCTGCATTCATATTTAAAAACAAGGAGACAGCTTTATTCCAAGGTTTTGTGGTTACACAAATATTTTAAGTACCCTGAGCAACATGGCTGCTAATAGGATCCCAAATAATTTTGGGAAGTGGATATCAGGAGGCACAATGAGTACAGATGAAAGGTGCTATTCCTTATTCCCAATATTTTTTTAGTGGGGAAAAAATCAAACTGTTCATCTTTATTTCAGTAGTCAACACGTCAAGACTGAGGTCACACATACTCCATGTCACACAGTACTCTTCTGTAAGTGAATTTTAGGGACCAAAAGCTGTAAGTATCACCCTGTAATAATTCTGTAGCTTTAATTCCTGAATTGTTATAAAAGGACACTTAGTTTGTCATGGAGCATTCCAGGCACGTTTATTTCTTTCCCTGACAATGTTATTGAAAAGGAACATCACAATGTATGTATCTACTGGGATTAACATTAGTGAAACATATTTCCTACCATTAAATTTATTCCCCAGCTAGTGAGGAATGAGGAAATTTAGGTGAGAATCTATGGAGGAAATCTTTGAGAAATAAATTGGAAAACAAATTCATTGTCTGCAGAAAAATTGCATCTGCTTCTTAGCTGCTGGCATTATACTTGTCTCAACTTGGAAATGGAATACTTTACAATGGCATTTTTTTCCCTTTGATTCCTTTCGGGAAGATAATTTTCATGTTGATAAGGAAAATGGGCTTTGGGAATGTGAATGTTAGACTGATCATAATACTTTTTTTAAAAATAAAAAAGGATAGAAAAACAAGAGAGAAAAGCACAGAATATGGACCTTACTCTGTTAAAGTCCTGTCATTGTTTCCATTTTTTATTTTAAGAAACAAAACATAAGGAAACTGCAAATAAAAATCATGACTGCCACAGCAGAGAAACAGATGCCTAACATCTAAATTCTTCTTGATAACCCCATATTCCTGAGTCTGTATGAAAACTCAGTTTCTTAAGAGTTTTCAAAATATACCTCCAGGAGGACATTCAATTTACTTTGAATAATTACAATAATAATAGCCCCCCTTGTATTCCACTTTAAAAACAACCAAAACAAAACCCCCAACCAAAACTAAACATCTCAGTCCTGACCACCAAGGATTGCTAGTGCTTATCTAATTCTGATACTTAATTCACACTATGAGTTTCAAAGGCCATTTGCATTTTATTTTTGCACTGTTGCAGAGGTGTATCAAAATATAATCAACTGAGAAAAAAAATGGAATAGAGACTAGACACATACATATTAGAACCAGTCAGAATTGCTGAAAGTTAAACCAGTGCTCAGATGATAAACTGAAATATGCCAATAAGAAACCTTTGTGCCTGCTTACACTTTTATATAACAAAAGGCCAGGAATATTTTTTCAAGGATCTTGCTCATTTTCTTTTTGCTTCCAGTCATTTTCCAGTTGGTCTTATCTTTCAAGGTTATAGTTTTGCTCAAATTTTCACATCAATTCAAAGCAGAAACAGGAACGACTACTTTTACTGGAGTGATTCCAAAGGCCAGTATATGGTTTGAATTAGAGAACTCACGAGCTTTTCCAAGTGCCTGGGACTGGGGCACTCTCTAATCAATCCCAGTTTTTTACTGAAGGAAGATGCAAGCATGTATAAACTCCCTTCTTTTCCCAGTAAGTATATCCTATACAAAATAAATGTGAATACTCATCCCAAGCAGAAGCTTTAACTTGTTCCAAACAAGGTGAACTTCAGACGGCTGGTATAAACACTGTATTTTTGTCTATTAGGACCCTCTGAAAAGAAATTACCTTACTGTTTCTAACAGCTCTCCTGCAGCTGATTCAGAAGGTAGCATCTCATCCAACCTCCAGATTGCTTGCCCCATCTATTCTTAGCCTTGGTTAGTAAATTGCGGTGTTCAATACTTACTAATTCAGCAGTATTTTCCAATTTATCTGTTTTTATCGGACAATCTTCAGATTATCTAGTATAAAATATCTTCATGTGTGTCATGCTTATTGTACTCTGGTCTACTGTGATTTGCACAAGGTGACAGTGAAAGTAAATATATCTCACTTCCTGAGTATATACTATGCAATTCTCCTACCGCCCCCTTACCCCCCTCCCCCACCCCCAATAATCAAGATTTCTATGCAAAACAAGATTTGTAAACTTACAGGAAAAATTAAATATCTCAAGGGGAAGAGGGGAAATTTGTGCATTTCACAAGTAGCTACCTGTCCTGCTGTAAAAAGTTAGTATCATATACATTGTAATACAGTCAATATAAAAATAAATAAACTTTTACATCAGTAAATATAGAGCTAAACCTTGTCACTTGGCTGAAAATTGTGCACGTTTTGCCAGTAAATGGTACCAGAATCATTACTCATACTCTAGAGTCAATATTTGCCATTACTTGAGTATACGTGTCTGTGTATGTAAGATACAGACTGGCTATGTATGTTGGTTTTGTGTGTATGTGTGCCATTAGGAAATATATTTATTTCCTTCCAAAATTTTCACACAGATTTCAAAGATTTGCACAATAAGAGAGAGAATATGAGACAAAGAGTGAATTGCTGGAAGCTGTGAGGCACCCAGACCAAAGAACCATCTCACACTGCGTTTTCCCTGGGCACTCACAGAGGCAGGGTACTAGGCTAGAGGAATCTAGTGAGATTTGTATTTATTTTATGAAATAATAATTAAACCATTTCCAGAAAATAGCCCAGTAGTACATGTTATTTTTGCCCAAGGCAATTATAGCAGTAAAAGTTTTCCAGATGAGTTTCCCTGAATCTTTTATGCTGTGCCATTCCTTATGTGAAGCCTGAAGAGAAATCTGTATAGGAAGAAAAAAATTTTCGGAACTTTGGGGAAGAGCAGGGGAAGAGAAAATAAAATGAACACATCTAATACCTGTGAAGTTTAAAAATAAATAAGTCATATAGGGGAAGAACCATATTGCTTAGCTTTGTTGAGTGGAAGAAACAAGGGAAACATTATTATTTCAGAAAGAGAAAAAAAGGCCCTTGCAGTCATTTAACGGCAAGTTCTACACACAGGGCTGAAAAGAAAGTGTGATTTCAATTAAAGCAGTACTCCTAGTGTGCTTCAGCAATCTATACAACCTATCCATCATGTGGACTTTTTGTCAGGCTTTTGCTTGTCTAGTTTTGATCCAGTTTTGACTGGTTTATGTACCTCTGCTTAAGGCTACTCTATCACATTTCATGAACCAATGTGATGGCTTTTTTTCAGTGATAAGCATAAATACACTGTCTCTCATGTTATTAGCACATTCTCAAAATACAATAAAGGAAGTAACTGTTTAGAACAGCATGAATCTCTTTCATAAAATGTAAATTGCAAATCTCCATCCCATGGACTAATCACAATGCATTAAGCATCTTTTCTGATAAGCAAGAAAATTGCAGAGTGAGATTCAGATAGATACGATTAACGGAATGTGGAAAACTCTGTGTGTGTGTGTGTGTGTGTGTGTGTAAGTATTTCTAAAGAGGCTCTAATCACAGGGTTTTAAAAGAAATCCTTTTTACAGAGGATTAATTGTACTGTAAAGTACACTTTCCTGATCATCAACATAATTCTCTTTGTTACATGTGTGGTCTGTTATTATCACAAATAACAGGGTGTGGAAGCTATCAGAAAAGAGATGGTATATTTTATGATACTTACAGATATAAACAATTTATAAACCATAGTTTTGGGGTGAAATCTTAATAAATAAAAATATTTTGCAAAATTGTTATTGATTGTAGCTATTAAATTTGCCATAGAGCTTGATTCCCTGAAAGTTTGTTCACATAGCTGGAAGATTTTATTCAGTCTCATTCTTTTTAAAGAAGCAGTGTACTTTGTGTTTGCACTGTTTGAATTCTTTCCCAATTAATTCAGTGCAGCTTACCACTTAATCATTGAAAGCACCGTTCAGTTATTTCACTATTAATACAAATTACACTGATACAAATTATAGCAAGAAATATTTGTGACTCAGAGATGGAAGGAACGTCTTTCATATAACAGTTTTAGAAAGCAGGGAGGACTGGCCCAGCAGCACCTGCGTTGATGTATCCAACCCCTCAGCAGCTCGTGGAATGGATGTTTAGGGCTCTTTCTGCAAGTAGGAATCGTTTTCCTCTCTAAGCTGTTAGAAGAGCTGATAGTATAGTTCTCACTAAGACTTCCCCCATCAAAATTTGTCTACATGTAAATAAATATGACCCCTGAGAACAAAGTAGTGTAACTTTCATGAAGATTGCAATTTCCAATAACATTTGATGCTAAGACACAACTGGAAAAGCAGTAACTCAGACTCAAAAGCAAACTAGAAATTCTCTGAATGGCATCCTTCATGTATCTGGTAGTACATGTTAATAGTTTCCTCAGAATGCAAAACTTAAGCAGTCCAATGCACTTGCAAATTGTTTCAATTTTGAATTAACAGTAATTGCGAGAGGTCAAAATAAATAAAAGGAACAACTGTCCAGAAAACATGCTCTTTTTGAAAGTTATGTTGAATGCTGCATACTATTTGTTCTATAGCATGTCTGTATTTATGGCGGTTCATATTGCTTTCTTTGCTGTTTCAGGTTACAATCCAAAGTTCATAAAGTTCAGTAGATTTTGAGTCAGGGTCATTTATGTTGGTATAGTTGTAGGAATCCCAAGAATCATAAATAATAATTTTACTGATCAGCTACTGAAACTTCAAAGACTCTGATAGCTAGAACCATTAATAGGACTAATACCTGGTCATCAGCTTAATATTAAATATTTCAACTGTAGCACTGATCTATCTTTTGCTCTGTATCAGACTAAAATTCCAGTTTTGGCTCAAACGAGATGGTTAGGAAATTCAAATGTGTTTTCCTCTTCTTTAGTCTCTCAATTGCAACATCAATTATTTTCTTGCCTTTAAATATATCGTATCAATGGTCTGGATTTGCCATGTAGAAATGCCATGGCACTGCAGGACTCCATTTATAGAGTAAGGTTTCAAGGAAAGTTGTAGGGGAAACATATAAGTTAGATCCTGTGGAGAAATGTATGTAACCAATATCTCATTTGGCTGCATGCATCAGTGTAATTTCTGTCTCATTTCTGTTGTAAACAGTAGAACTATTAATTTTAAAACTCCCTATCTTTCATGAAAATTTAATCTGGAGTTTGGTAGTCCATGGGGACTAGCATATGTGCTTTCATACAGAGAATTTAATGACATAAATCTTGTTTATACAGAGAAATAACTCAGAATATGTGTGATAATCCCCACGTAAACTTTTAGCATTGTGCTTCTCTCCACCTTTCCTTCCTTCTGCAATTAAATGTATTTGGTTTTGGTTTAACTCTACTCTTCTGAAACAGGCTGCTAGGCCCTAGAGACTCACCTTTCCTAATTTCAGAGTTTATTCCTCCCTTCAAGGTTATCAGTTATATTATGGAAGGGTACAATAGAGAAAGTAATTTTGATGACCTTATATATCAGAAAAATCAAGATTGGTTTTTCATTTATTATTTTGCTAGTTTATTTTGAAAAGAAGTTTAAAGATACTTCATGGTTGGAACTGTATGGAAAGCTTCAGTAACTTCAGTACTAAAGTTGTAGCTTCACAGTGTCATACATTTCCCTACTTTAAGACAGAAGTAGTACCACTGATATATTTTTAATATTGTTATAATGTAAATCCTTGCAATCAACTGCCTAAAGACATTGCAATTAGAAATAAACTGGAAGAGAGACATAGTGATCCATTTGCTGAATAACTTCAGACTTGCCAAGGCTGTGGATTGATAGACTGATAAAAACATTTTTAGAGGTTTTTTTTCCCAATTTTTAAATGGTTTCTGCTAATTTCTAACTGCAGTTGAGTTTAGAAAGAAGTAGAGCTGTTCTACTAGGGCTATTTGTATTATTATTAGCATTGAGAATTCCAGACTTGCATTGGAATATAAAGTTCAATCATTATAGGTTTTGACTAGGCAGAAGAATTCATAAGATGTGTTAATGGAATCAAGGCTGAACATTATAAGCTTAAATTGCGGCTAATTTCCTTTTCTGGAGTAAGAAGATGACAATGATATCTTGTGTCTTCAAAATCCAAGCTTTTGAATCATGACTAGAATACTGAAAACAAGAATATGTTACACTTTCCCAAGGGAGAGATGTTTCATTATAGTACATTACTTTGTAGTGGTCCAATTTCTGACCTTGTGATTTCAAACCATAGGTAACATTATTACCTTGTTTTAAGCAGTCCTTTGAGAACTACCCATGATGTTTTGAGCAGTTCACTAAGAATTTTCTGGGAATGCATTTCTGAAAGTGGGTAATGGCATTAAGGAAAGTTAAGAAATTAAATAACTAGATGCCAGGACGATGCGAAAGAACTTGCTAAACCATGAGCCATAAAACATTGGGCACCTGTAAAAAACATACCCGTTACCTGGATCACTGATTTCACGCTACTTCTTTTTTGCTGTGCTTGTTAGTATCTACTTGCATTACTGTTTGGATAATCAAATTCATTTTACATAATGCTGGAAGACTGTCATGCAACTGTTGCTAATTTATACCCAAGCAATCTATTCCTGCAGTACTGAGACTCAGGATTTGGTCATGTTCTGTGTTAATAAAAATTACAGAAACTGTGCATACAAAGTATTTAATGTCTCCATGAATTAACAGTTCAACTGATCTCTGATTTTTCATATTCAGAGGATGTATGTACTGTGGACATTTACTTATGATAAAATTTTATCAGAATGACAACACTGTGCTCTATTACCTCCTTTTCCTGAGACAAGGCAAGACTGAAACCTCTGCTGCAGTTTTGATTTTTTTTTTTGATAGTGAGCGGTTGATCAAGTACCATACATGCCTGGAATAAGAAACACACGTTCTGAAGATAGCCCTAAAAAATTGTTACATACATATGAGAGCCTGGGGGGAAAAAATACATTTGAAAATGGATCAGTAGATGAGCAAGTAAAACAAATCACTGTTAATACTAGTTCATCCACTTACCTGCAGGACTCAAATTCACATGGAACCCTCCTAGCCAATTATTGGGAAAGGTGGTTTATTGTATGTACTTTTATTGGCATAAGAAATAGTCTGAAGACCTGAAAAAAAAATCAAACAACCCCCACAAAAGCCACATCGAAAGTCATGACAGCTCTTCTCTATTCTTAATCTTACAGTTGCTCATATTGTACTTGTCAGAGAATATTGATATTTTTAAATGTGCATCAGAATATTTGATAAAAGCAGAATATGATGTAATAGGAGTCATGGAAGCTAAGCTGAGGCTTAGAAAAAGATGTATTTTTCTAAAGTAGCAGCAGTAGACTCCTTAGCAATTATAAAAATCAGACATATCTGTTTCAGATTCTAATTTATGTACACTGTTTTGTACTCATGAAATAAAGTGAATGATCTTCCTATCACTATCATTTTCATAAATGGTTTTTCATGCTTAGTGAAAGGCATTAGCTTTCCTGGTCATCCACTTTTATGTTCTAATTTACTTGATATTATCATTGACTTTTATCCTGGCATTGTCGGATAGGTTACTGTTTCTCTGTAAAACTGTCTTTAGCATTGCCTTTATAAAGGCAAAGGCATTCATGGAATAATATTGCTACTTTATTACCATACTCTAAATGACACAACTGTTAAAGTTTTCAGTTATGATGATGACATTAACAGTGGTTTCAACAGCCTATCCATCCTAGTTTGTGTTTATCCATATTCCCATCATTGCTGAAAATAAGTTTCCAAAACTGAGTACAACATACAGATATACAAATAACACAGCAGCATTACTGAACACTATATTCATAGTCTAAAAAAGCAATTGTAAAGATCTTGACACTATGTAACATAGGGTGCACAAAAAAAATTTATGAAAATTAATAAGGAATAAGACTTTTTATAGGAATAAGATTACTTTGCATTTGGGGAGTAACAGATTCTTAGTCCACAAAACCTAGCTAAAGTATTTCGTAGCATCTTCACAAGAAACTTGACAGCATTTCCAACATTAAATGTAAAATAGAAATCTCTAGGATTCCAACTTTCATTTTTTTTCTCTATAAGCTGTAGTAGTAGGAATTAAACATATAAAAAGTCAGAGAAACTACGATTAGATTCCATAGATACAAGAAAATATCCTAAATGTAAATAGATATGCATTAAATATAAAGTTCATAAGACTGCTGCAATCCTCAGTTTAAGTTTCTTTGTGCTCAAAATATTTCAATAAATCTTCCACAATTAAATTGTGTGTTATAAATTATAGGGGGAGGAGCTGGGGGTGGGGGCAGGTGCTGGGAGGGGTGGGTGTATATAAATGAGGGCTTCGGGTAGATGAGAACTCCTGTGAAACTTTTTTCATAGGAAGGAAAGGTATATAAATGTTGAATTGATTTGTGTCATATCAAATAGCTATGCATAAGATCACTTCAACAAACTGAATTGGAACATTTTGAATCAATGATATAAAAAGGATTAATTTTAGCCTAAAATACTGGAATAATTTTTGACATTTATAAGTATTTGTTTTTCTTTAAAGAAAAATTAAAGCTTAGTATTTGAGTTCCTATTGCGGCTGAAAACAAATTTGAAAATATTGAAATCAGAATTAAATGCTAATTTTTTATAATTTTTGTTCTGCCTGAGAGTTTTTTAGTCCTGTGAAAATTAAAAGGAGCACTTGCAGATTGACATAATAAAGTGTATGAATAAGATCATATTTGACTATATAATGTATTCTTCCCCCCTTTTCTGCATACCTCTGGGAGTAACCAGCATCTGTTCTCCCCAGCTTCAATGTATGGTTGAAGAATGTCCTTTATTACCTTGATTTATGTATATCTTACAATGTTTACATATTTGCAGAATACAACAATATTCTTTCTTAACATATTGCATCTTTTATCTCTAAAAATGAAGGAATATCATTGCTTCTGTAAGCAAAGTCTTGTATTTATATTAGTGACATAGTTTTGAATGCAACCATTTTATATTATAATTTAATTTCATCATATCCTTATAGTAATATAGAAAATGTTTTGTAGTGTTAAATAACTTTAAGTGTTAACATCTATATGTTATCATACTAATAAATTTGTAAACAATATATACAATTGTTTAAAGTATATTCATTTCAATAAAGGGAAATAGAATTTTATTATTTATGGAAGAGACAAAGTTTTGTGAGCTTTTTTCTATCTCCAGAAGACATGGTTCACTTCAGGCCATTGTGGAGGAGGTAAGATGGTGTTGGAGCATCTTATTGTTTAGAAAAATGCAGTTTCTTAACTGGTAGGGCATTTAGTTCCATGTTATTAAATATTTTGGGACCAAGTGTTACAGCATAACGCCAGCATGAATGGTCCTAGATTTACTCTACATGTTGGATCTTAGATAGTGTCTAAGTGCTTTTATGTTAGTGATTCTGTCACAAATCATTTCCTTGGAATATCCACCTTTTCAGTCCAAAATGTAGCATGCAGAGAAAAAATACAGTATCACAAAAATTGTCAAATTGTTCCTTTATTTATGTCCTTTTGTTGCTAAATGTGAAGTTATTCAGCTCAGCTGGTTTAAGTTCCCTTAAGCTAACTCACAGTGAAGGATTTCACCAGAGAAGAGACTTCAGGGGAAATCTATGCTGAGAAGACAGGTGGATCTGGAATTGATCAAGGAAGAGTTTTATACATTGAGGGATTAAGATTACATGAAGAAAAAAGGCACTGATTCAACTTGTCTGTTTAGCAACATTGAGAGTAATGAGCCTAATATAACAGTATTTCTTCGCCACACACTGTTAGACACACTCTCAATGATTAACACTTACTTCATCAAAACGCCTAGTAGCAAGGTTGATCCATGGAATAAATGTAATTTTTTGCACTGCAATAACTTTCTGTGAACAGCATGGATTATTCATGTATGTTTTTCATTTTCAGTTTCTGAAATAAATCTTGAACTAGCTTTTTTCTTCTAACACAGGTAGACCAGGATTAAAATCTAGTGAACTTTATCACTTTTCTTTCTTATCTTTTAAATTAAGTTACTAAGACCAAAACAGTTACAGAAGGATATTTTGAGATAAAAAAGATATTAGGAACATACCAGTTTATTGCAAATTTTTCTTCTTACAGAACCTTATGACAGAAATGAGGTGATTTGATCCTCATAACTCATGCTGGTTTGGTTTTATTGTTTGTTTGTTTGTTTTTTTAGTGGGAGTTCAGAATAAAGTACTTGTAAACACTTGCCTAGTGAAACCACAAGTTCTAAAAAAAGTCTTGTAGAGTAACCTTTCATACTTCTTGTGTCTTAATTTTTTCAGTCTTCCTTGCTGTATCAGTAATCAGTAGACCTAACATGAGTCTGTATTTTCCAAGGTGCTGAGAATACAAATCGCCTCTTAGGTCTTAATGGATTACCTGCACCACGTTTCCAAATCATAATCAAGATGCAGGAGCTTCAGTTTAACTTCTGCAAAACTGAGTAACTCAGAACTTTGCTTTAAACTTCCTCAGTAGAGCCAACATGACATTCATTATTTTTGCAGGTACTTTTTTCTACATCAGCATTTTGCGTTATGTTGTTTCACCAAGACCGGTTTGCTCCAGTTGACTGAATTGATGTCTTTCAACACTGTACAACCTGAAGAAACTCAAAATAGATTTCTACCACCTTCCTGAGAGATGATTTTTGCTTATGCCCCACTCCATCTGTCCTCACGAGCCCCCACATCTGTCTTTCTCTGTATCTACCAATAGAATGATCAGCTGAACAAAAGCAAAAAATGAAAAATAAAACCTGAAATGAAAAGACACAAATAATTGTGCATAATATTAAAAAACATAATAGGCAACTTCCTTTCATGGTTCTACAGGTCAATCATATTTTTTTTTCTACCAGATGTTTCCTACATATTTTATCTACATACCACTTCAACAGGTAAAAAATATAAAGATTTACAAATTATGTTTTCTTCTACCTATATGCTACCACACCAGGCGTTTGGCCTTAATCTTATAATCAACCTAATAGAATTAATTTGAATATTTCCTTTCTGATTACATATTTTTAAGTGGATCATGAAAGAATTCAAACACCTTTATTTTGTTGGTGTTTTGTATGAGCCAGTGGCAGTTAGCCTTGGAAGCAGATGTAATGATGGGAAAAGCACAATTCATTGACACATGTCAGAAAATGCTAAACATATCTTTCTATATAGGAAGCATCAGATATTCTTCATAACACCACTGCAGGTAGGAAGGCAAGGAAATAGTCTTATACATCTTTTTCAGTTTCCAGGATGAGATGATGAATTTATATATTGAACCATTGTTAGAACAGAGTTTAGATTTCTGTTTTGACACTTTGGATTTTAAAGGTTGAGATGATTCTGCTTTACACTATTAAGTTGTCTTGAATAATGGAACTCCTACTTATAATTGGTTAGCCACAAGTGAAGTTGGTGGTTTATTTTACCATTTCCCATTTTCTAGCATTTCTTAATTAAAATATTTAATTCCTCTTTCTATCTTAAATATCATCTTAAGTCCGGTCTCTATCCTGTGTATATTAATTTTGTTCTCATGGCTATTTTCTTCTGTTGATCAGAGAATAGGGAACAGAACTTTTCAGCATAGTTAGAACAGTCAAATCAATAGCATCTTCACCTCCACATGCTTTCATTGGACATGGTCTTTTAAAAACTGTAGTTCGTACATAGAGTTTTATGTTGGTTTTTTTTCATAAGCTGAAAGGTTAAATGAAAGCTATCTCACAACTTCTAAATTACTGACTTAATAATTTCCTTTCCTCCTGATTACTTCTCTTCTTGGTCTCTGAAAATGTGTTTAATCTCCCTTAATAATTTATGGTTACTTCCAGCAAGGCAATTTCCTTTTTTCCAACTTTTTCTAAAATAACTTCCAAAAGGTTTCCATTCTATGCTTGAGGAGGAAATCTGGAGGTACTAGGATGTCAGTTGAATCTTCCCAGCCTTGCTACCTGCATTTCACAGCTGTTAGCTATTTCAAAAAGAACACCTTACTAGAGCCTGCTGCTAGAGTACCACGTGAACAGGAGTCTTTAAGGGATAGCCATCCTTCTTTCTTGGTATTTAGAGGCTGTACAACACTTGGTGCTTAATCCTTTAAGTATGTGAGAAATTCTCTCTGTGACTGTTCACCAGCAGTCCTAGTCTTCTTCGGAGGAATCCAATCACAGGGATAGTTCTTTAAGATAATGTAAGTTTATTCTGTCAATCACTTGTCTGAATAACGACCAAAAAAAAGAGAGTGAAGAACAGTTGTTTTGTGTGGTGGTTTTTTTTTTCTATTTTCTGATATTTAAGAGAGGGGGAAGTAATCAAATAATTGAATTGCATGATATTGCATATTTTATGTCACAATAAAATTGCATTTTTACTAGAACGCTAACAATGGAAAAAGAAGGAAGTGCAATTGTCGTGGTTTAATCTCAGCCAGTAACCAAGTACCATGCAGCCACTCGCCTCCTCCCTCCTCACCCAGAGGGATGGGGAGGACAATCAGAAAGGAATGTAAAACTCAAGGGTTGGAATAAGAACAATTTAATAACTGAAATGAAATAAAAATGAGAGAGTAATAATAATAACAATAACAGTTATAATGAAAGGAGGGAGGAGACGAATGAAATCCAAAGGAAAGGGAGGAAAGAGAACAAAGTGATGCAAACTACAGCTGCTCACCATGCAGTGACTAATGCCCTGCCAGTCCCCAAGCAATGATTGTTCCACCCCAGCCAACTACCACCCCCCCCACCCCACCCCCCCACCCCCAGTTTATATACCAAGCATGACATCCCATGGTATGGAATACCTCTTTGGGTAGTACAGGTCAGCTGTCCTGGGCGTATCACATCCCAATTTCTTGTGCCCCTCCAGCCCTCTCACTCAAGGCCTGAGAAACTAGAAGTCCTTGACTTAGTATAAACATCACCCAGCAGCAACCAAAACCATCAGTGTGTTATCGACATTGTTCTCACACCAAATCCCAAACAGAGCACTGCACCAGCTACTAACAAGAAAATTAACTCTGTCCCAGATGAAATGTCGGGAACACTAGGAATGGAAAAGGGGAGAAGTGCAACTTATTACTGAGTCCACAATAACAGCAGAAGTTATTCAAAGAATTAGTGTGACTTTCATTAAAATGCAAATTTAAGGCACTTACTGTTTAAATTGTATTTATTTGCAGCTTGTGTTGGACTCAGATTTGCGCAATTCTATAACTATTTACCCTCACCTGTCAAAATACCTTTTTTCTTTGTATTCATAATTTAAAGTACAATCTGTTCTTCTGTATAAAATTAAACATGCTCATAAATGTTTTCCTAGGCTGTGGTCAAATTACTGAGCATGTTGCATTACTGAACATAGAAATTTTTTCACTCTCAAACTGACATGTGATGGTATAGATCTAAAAATCAACTGCACAGAAAGCAAATATATGAAATAGTGCTTACCTCCTCTGAAATACCATTTGCAGCAAAAATAAACTGAAGTAGGTGAAGATAAATATGACTCCAGCTTCTCTATTTCTTTAATTATAGAATGCATAAAACTAAATAAAATGTAAGGAAGTTTTCTATATATCGAAAAAATAATTAAATGCATTGATTTATTGTTCATCTGAACGTGAGGCCTTATCATCTCATTATCTTTTCCAAACACATGAATACATTTCAAATCAAATATAAATTTCAAGTTTTTAAACTTTATTAGAATTGCTAACAAGACATAAATCAGTCCATACATGTCTTTGATGGACTTTAATAGAAGCTTGCACTCAGAAACAAACATTTGAAAACACATAATGGCAGAGTACAAGCTGATCTTTAGAGTCTTGATTAGCATATTTTTATGTGTGTTTCTAAGAAAATTCAAGATAGCGAGGACAGAACAATGGGAATGGCGGTGCTTTCAGAATAGTACAAAAAAGCAGACATTAATTTAATTCAGATGAGGTCATTTGCATGCAAACTGTTAGGACTGCAAGCTTATCTCATTACTGTCTCAAGCCTGTGACTTGTCTCCCCTTTACAGATGCCATTAAGTTTAATAAGATAACTGCCTTCATTGTATACTAAACATGTGTGACCACTACATGATTTCTGCATGATGGTGAATTGTTAGTAACTATTTATCTTGTTACATTCTAACACAGTCTTCTTAATTTGCTCTGCTTGAAATAGGATATGTGACAAGTCAGTCTGGGATTTTTTTCAATTTCTTCTGAATCTTTTCCTCCCTTTCCTTGTCACTATTTTTTTTTTCAAATTGGACACTTAATTAACCATTAGCTTTAGTCCTTTTTTTCAGTAATATTTGACTTAAGTATTTTTAAAAAAATAATCTTTCATACAAAGAGATTATTTGCAGTTTTTACAGAGATGCAGATATTTTTTACATTTCCCCATATCAAAGCCATCAAGTCTTGCACAAATTTCTAGTCTGATTACCAGATGCAGATGCCTTGTAGGTGAGCCTTAAGCTTTGGACTTTGGAATCACTCAGAAGCCAAACTGCACAGTAGCAGAGACTTAAAGCTTTCTAGTGGCTGTGAGATGAAGGAAAAACTGGACCCACAGAGGAAATCCAAGAGCCTTCCCACGCAGTCATGTCATGAATAGTGAAAGAAAATAGAATCCAGTAATAGGGGAGCCAAACAGTCCTGATATACAAGGTCTTCAATCTCTCAGAACCCTCTCAAGCCCTGTCCAGTCTGCCAAAGAACAGAAGGGAGACAGGGAAGGTAGCAAGACATCACATCAATGAAAAGTAAAAAGAAATAAAAGATATCTTGAAAGTCCATGAAGCCATGATTTCCTCAGGCTGTTGGTGGCACAGGAATTTCCCTGTGGAATGGTACAGAACTGTTAAGGCAGTGTGTGTGTCAGTGAAGACAGAGTGGGAAGAGTGTGCCCACATGCTGAAGGCACGTGTCCTCAGGTCCTAGGCAGGGCTGAGCTTTGTTGATGGTTCACAGTGGATGGGGAGTAAAAGGGCTAGAAATGGGTACAAATAATTTCATTTGTGAAAATTATTTACTCAGAGCTCTGGATGAATCAGGAGGGGAAAAGGAGGTGTCTTTCCCTCTGTCTCAGTAATTAGTGGCAGGTAACTCTTTGTGCTGGCTTTCGTTTGCAGATGACTGGTAGGGCTCTTCATCAGGCCTGATAAGGTGCAGAGGTAGCTGTTCATTGAATCTCTGCAGTCAGACTGAGCCCTCCATGATGACAGCAACAGTGTTTAAATAGCTAGAGGCATTTAATCTTTCAGATAGAGTAAGGCAACACCTTCCAAGGAAGGGAGAGGTTTGTTCTACTGCAATTTGCAAGTACCTGACTATTGGATATCTATGGTTTAGAACTCGGTCTGGAGTCACTGGCCACTGTGGTAGAGATGTTTAACGTTATGTTCCTTTTTTTTGTGCTAATATGTTTGTCTTAATTTACATATCATGTAAGTACTGCCTGCTAGGAATATCCAAGAAAAGTGGTAAATTTTTCTGACAATACTAGCAGATGCTTGAGAGTTTATCAAACATGAGATACACTTAACTGTTAGGTCATGTCTATTACTGCCTTAGATGCTGCCATTAACTACATCTTAAAAGTAAATCAAGCTGATTTTTTAGACTTATTTCTACAGAAGAAATCAAGATACAAATGATAGTAAGGGAAGCAAAACAATAACAGAGGTCGCAGTCATCAGTCATCGTTATCTAAGGAAGCAGATTTATTGGAGTCAGAGTAGCAGACCTGCGGACAGAATTTCAGATTCACACAGATTATAGCTAGAACAAGAGATAGCTATTTATCTCAAGAGGATTATCTGGTCAATTTTTTTATTATCATTGAAATATTTTCTGCTAACATTTTCCCTAGGAAAATGTGCCCTGCATGTTCTGAGTTAATGAGAAAAGAAGGATGGTTCCATGATTTGAGTGATTTTCTGGGACTTGGCTTATATGCCTTTAACTGTCCATTTTCCTACAGTTCTTTTATGTGAATTTGTATAGCTTCCCTGTGCATCAAGTCCCATTTATAAGAGAGAATAGTTACACTTGAAAGAGTACTATGAGGCTAATATGATTATATGAAAGAACAAACAAGCATAGTAATGTGTAATGTTTTCTTGTTACCATAAAAAAAAAATCAAAACCAAATCTACTACCTGTATAACATATACTAAATGACAGGTGTTCCTCATCTGATTGTCCATAAGTAATTATTCACCCATGGAGATATACAATACAATTTAAAAGGAAAACAGTATTCTTTACTGTTTTTTTTATAATGATTCTTCTCTGCCTTGCAGGATGTAACAGGAATGGTTTCAAATACATTGTCAGTTTTGCTAATAAACTCACATTTTAATAAGATACTGTGTGAAATGATGTTATTATGAACTGATGGAAATATATTCTTCTTGTAGATTTTTATTCATTATACACTGCTCTAACATACTTGTTAATAACAAAAGAGAGTACATTTCTAGAAAGTAAAATGTAATGCTAATTCTTCATCATAATGAGTTAAATTCATGTTAATTCAGACAATAAAAATATAAGTGAAAATTATTATGTTAATGTGAATAATTTCCGACTGGACACATTATGATGGATTTCAATGTAATGAATACCTGAAATGCTAAAAATCACTAATGACCTAAAATGCAATAGTCTAATGTAACAGTTTTAAGATCTTCCCCTCAAGCTTATAATTAGCTGTGGTTATATGATCAAATGGCACTCGATATCAGCTTTTAATGAATATTTTTACTAAAAATGTAATGATTTCCTTAGCTGGTTTCTCCTTTGTTCTGTGAGATATCTCTTTTAAATTCCCCTTGGATACCATATTCAAAGACTTCCTTAAACTTATTCTACATGTAGTGAAATACAGCTTTTTCACATTTATTAATATACATAAGTCTATAGAGAATGGTTCCCTTAGGTTTATTGAATAAAAAATAAATCCATTAACTTGAAATCACCTGTTTTCTACAGTGATCCACAGTTTGTTCTGTGTCTTACGGAATTGGCTGCATTTATTTTGCAAACCCTGTTTATATCAAAACCCTCCCATGCAGTAATGCTGGTATCTGTTCTCTAAATTGTGTACAGAAGTATATTTTCACGTTTTTTCCCTGCCATATGAGTGAGAGTGTGGTTTTTTTTTTCATATGCCCCCTCTCCCAATATCTGTTAAGTGTCCCTGGACAGTTTTTAAAACTTCTGTGTAAAAACAGGTTTTATAATTAACTAATTCAAAATGTGAGTTTGTAAGATGCAAGAGATAAGGCTTTTATTTCTTTTATTGAAATACTGTTTCACAGCCTAATAAAAGCTGTGTTCGTTTTTTTTATTTGGTGTGAGATTTTTAATATACTCAATTTTCTTATTTTTATCCTATTACTCTGGTTATGCATTCAGTCATTTACTCACTGTTAAACTAAATTATGCATATTTTACAGTTTATGACTTCCATATTATCAGAAATATTTTTACCTATCATTTGAAAATAATGTTCTCACTTTCTGTAGCAAACATATATCCAGTTTAAACAGACATTTTGTCCTCAGAATCGGCAAATATCACGGAAGATTGCCTCCTTTATAATTTTCAGGTATTTCAGTGCTTTTATCCAAACATATCTTTTCCTGACATTTCAATCTATCTTATAGTTCAGAGGCTTCAAGAAATACTCCAGGCAAACCTGCATAATCAGCCTAAAGCGGCTGTGGTTCTGGAGTGGTTGAGTGGCTCGAGATGCATTTACTATCAACAGGATGTCTTAGTGTTTGCTGACTGACATGAATAGCCCACCTTGTTGCCTGTGACTATGAATAAGCTCTGTATGCTAGGGGTGTATGCTTACAATACAAAGTCCTTAGATCCAGCAACAATCATTCCCATGTGGAAAACTAAGCCTCTCTGGCAGCACAATGGTCATAAATTAAAGGTCTGTTCTGGTGTGAGTCACAACCACTTCAGAGAAAAATGTTTATGCCTTTTATCTCAATATCTCAAGCCCTGCAAACCCTCTAAAAAGTTCATCTTTGAACTCAAGAGTAAACTGGTGGGTGGGACTAGAAGACATAGAAAAAGGACAAGGAGTTGAAACAAGCAATATTTAGAGCATAAGTAGAACTGGGAGCCAGCCATGTGCTTTTGAAGTGTTGCGTACACATCACAGCCTCACAGGATACCTGGTACATGGATCTCTTAAGTCAGTGAATTCACACTCTTTTTTATAGGAGAGAAAAGGCTGTGAAGCATGAAATAGGTCTAAGTTTCATGATGAATGATACTCTATTATCAGTACTTATTGGTTTTGACACTACCAGTGAAGAAATCCTCTATCTAAGGATAACAGCAAAATGGTAAAATATTGACCTTAAATGCTCCTTCTGGAAGAACAGAAAATAAAATAGAAGGTATTTTATGAAGAGAAGTTGAAATACAAAGTGTTTTATGAAGAGCATTAACAAATAGTTAGTCAGTACTATCCCGGACTGAAACATCTAAATAACTGCAGGTGACTGCAATGTGGAAGTATTAAAGGCACTTGCACAGAAAGCAATTGTAATTAATGAGAGTCTATGATATAAGGAAAGGAAGAATAAGGAGGATAATTAATTACTCATGTACAAAGTTATGGCTGTAAAGAGAAATGTGTTTCATAAACTTGGTGCTTATCAGCAATCCTAAATGAAGTAGGATATTAGTTGCCATCAATCAGCTTAATCATGCATTTACACATTCCTGACACTAGAGTAATACCAAGAAAAGAGGAACCTCAGGGGATGTTTACACTCAGACCACTGACTTAGAAGACAACTGTTAAAAAAAATCCCTGCTGTGACAGAGAGGGAGGAGAAACAGATGAGCTGCATGTACAATTCAGAACCTTTCTGAAAGCTAAAATATAGAAAGGAATATCAAGCTGAAAGTAAGGTTTTAGAAGACTGCTATGTAGATGTCAGACATTGTTGATACCTTCTGTGACATGTTCAGGCATACACTGAAAAGAGACAGTAGAGACCATGAAAATGAAGGAACAGGATGATCTGAGGATACAATTCTACAGCTTCCTCTCTGTAAAATGAATTGCAAACTGCATGTTTTCAGAATCAGTCATGTCTTGAGGAATGTGAGAATAAAAAAGAGACCAAAGGAAGAGAATGGCAAGATACCTCAAAAGGCAATATTTTATGATTTGGTGAAGAAAAAAAAGACAGAAAGACATACTAATGATTTGGGAGTTGTTTGTAGGAGTCTCAGTATAAAGAACACAGACTATAAAATATGAGTGAATTCACTAAAGGCAAAAAAATACAAATCTTTAAGTCACAAATATTGCAATTACAGAAACATATGACGGATACAAATATAAGCTTTGAGCTAACATTTTCAGAGGCTGATCTGATTTGTGAGCAGGAAGAAAAAAATTGAAGAATATTAAAAGTTAATGAGAATGAAAAAACTTAATATTTTACAGCATTCTTGATAAATTATTTAAGGTGAGAAAGGATAAACCAAACTGAATGCTTTGCACATTTATTTTGTCTTTTGAAATCCTGAAATATAACATAAAGAACTTAAAGTTTTAAAAAATCTCACATAAAAACTACTGCAAGGTATCTTGCCTCAGTGCAATCAATATAATAATATTTTATATACACCTATCATATAAAAAGGGATAACAGGATAGAATGAGTATGATTTGTAATACCCAGTAATCTGTTCTATACTGCCTACAGCAACTGAGTACTGTAAATGTCAACAATTTGGAGATTTTAAATGTCATTGAGTACTACTTATTACTAATAATTTAATGAGAAAGCATGATTATAGGGGAAATTTACTTGTATAAGCCTGCAGATAATTTTTAATTAAAAAAGACTACTATAATGCTATGGACATTTAGATGGTACACTGTCATTATCCGTAAGAAATGAGATCTCATCACTTCCTAAACACAAAGCAAAACAAATATATGCTTCTTAAAATATCAAACAAATTTAAGAATGCTGAGGCAATTTTTTTGGAACAGAAGAGAAAAATTGATACATGAAAAAGATCTAAGAAAGACTGCAGTACCTCTATGAAAAACTAAGTATAGCAAAGTAATGACACGCCAACAACATGATTCAGCAGGGCATGCAGTTAGAGTGACAAAAGCTAGACTAGTTAATCTTTTAATTTAAGAACATTCCTCCAGTGTTCTCCCTCAGGGGAAAGGAGGTAAGAACATTGAATAAGACTAGAAAGCTTTAGATGTGAATTAGCAGAAGGGAGGGCACAATTGTGGCAGAAGCTGAGATCATCCAGAGCTTCATGTCATCTACCACAGAGATACTTTGAGAACCAAGGAGCAGGTTGGATGCATGGAGTTCCTCTGTAGGACAGACAACAGACTGCTTGAGAGCTTGTATGTCAGGATCAAAGGAGAGAAAAATGGCAAGTTCTCTGCTTGGGAAGGAATAATACATTCCAGTGACAGAGAACAGGACTGACCAGGATGGACTGGCTAGGAAGCTGCTCTGTGGAAAAGGCCCTGGGGGTTGTGGCAGACAGCAAACTTAAGATAATCCATCAGTGTGTCCTGATAGCAAAGAAGGCCAATGGACTGGCATGATTATCCTTTTTTAATGAGGATTTATTACATTTAATATATAAAACTGTCCAGGTTTTGGGCCCCCTCAATACAATAAAGATACTGACAGACTAGAGCGAGTTCAGTGAAGCCACCAAGACAGTAATGCTGTTGGAGCACCTGACCTGGGAGGAGAAGCTGAGGAACTGAGGCTGCTTCAGCCTGGAGAAGAAGTGGCTTTGAGGGGACGTAACAGTGGCTCTCCCTGGAGGTGTTTGACAAAACAAAGCCTTTCATAGTGGTGCATGGTGGGAGAACAAGAGACAATGGGTATAAATGGAACAAGGAAGGCTCTGACTGAATGTGAGGAGAAACATTTTTCCTGGAAAGCAATGGAACAGGTTGAGCAGAGGGGTGAGCAGTCAACATCCAACTGGGTGCAGCCGTAGGGCTCTGATCAGCCTGCTCTGACCCTGGAGCTGACCCTTCTTTCAGCAACAGTGTGGACCAGAGTCCTCTTGAAGTCCGCTGCTGCCTGAATTATGTTATGAATGGTCTCTACATGTAAACATACTCTGCTTCCATGTTTGTTCCCATATTTTTGAGGAAGAATCCTAGGGAGAAAGTAACATTTCCAGATAATCACTTAGTGTAACTGGGAGGGAGGAGCAAATTCGGTTTAATTGGGGCACTTCTTTCTATCAAGCCATGACTCCTGACCAAGGGAAGCACAAGTGTGGAATGTGAGAGTACATCAGCTCTTTTCTTCTGTTTTTTGTTGGTTGACTGATTGGTTGGTTGTAGGGGGTTTTATATTGTTTTGGCTTGGGGTTTTTTGTGATTTTTGGCTCAAATTTTTTATTTGGGTTGAAACCACAAGTTATTTAACAGGTCATTGAATATTGTTAAATACCAAGTCTGAATAGTGAAACTCAGCTTGATAATTGGTGGGGTTGAAAAGAGCTAAAGAGAAAGAGCAATTGGAGATACAGGAGAGAAGATAGGGAAATAATGAATAAAGGACAATTGAAGAGGAACACTGATAGTGGATAGCCCATGGAGTGAGACCCCAGTTACAGAAAACTAGTTTTCCAAAGTCATAGAGACATATGATCAAGAAAATTCAGGGCAAGGGTGTGCTAAGAGATTTTGGCTATGTTAAAGGTATTAACCGCAGGAGAACTTGGCGTCAGGCTATTAATAATCAAGAACAATATGCATATCCTGAAAACAGCAAAGTAACAGATTACAGGTATGCATGCTCATGCACACATACACAAGCACGTACAGGGTAGATAATTCTGTAGCACATTACAGAATGATTGGTCTGTGCATGTATATTATATTTACAACCATACTGTTGAAGTATTTTTGTACAAATTCTGTTGCCATGATGAAATATTTAGCCAGAGTGATGGCACTTGGTATTCATCATTGGAGTAGCAGCTATTAGTGTTATATAGTACATCATCGATGTGACAACTTTGAGAGGATGTGTAATACATAACCAGAATAGTCCCATTTGGACATCAATATGTGGTATTTACTGGTTTTAATAATGTAGTGGGTTTCATTTCATGCAGCAAATAGACATAATTTTGATTCTAAACAGCAGTGAAACTCCTGTAAATAGTGTCACAGCAGCTTCTACCATGCAGTGACTTCTGTGATAAGAATTGGCTCTCAGGCTAGAGTCTTATGTATACTGATTACCACCACTTTACTGCAAGAGTAAAATAACAACCAACACCAAAAAAAACCTTATAAAATGTAACCAAATAAAACCTTAACAGAAACTGGTTAGTCATTCCATCAGCAGAACAGCATGGTAACACACTGTGAATTATTCTGTGAGAAAAATAATCAGTGAGTGCAAAATGGACAGCTCTGAAAAACAAAAAAACATTTGATAGTTGTCGAAATCAACATACAACATAGATGCTAGATCTTCATTATTTAAACATAAAGTCATAGAAATAAAAAGACTCCAATATATAGTCAAAGGAGTGATGAAGACGCTAGGTTAAGGAAAAGGATGCCATTTTTTTCCCTTAAAACTACATATATTTTGTGATATCTAAATTGAAACTGACCTTTTTTCTTTAACCATAACAACTTATGTTTCCTTGCCTCAATTACCACTGAAATTTAAACTTTGTCTGACTATTCTGCAGTCCAATATTACAACTAGTGTCAAATCAGCACTGCATCTGAGAATCTGCGCTACTCAGTTTTACCTTTGAAAAAAACCATCAGGCTTAGAAAATCACAGACTCATAGAATATCTCAAGTTGGAAGGGACCCATAAAGATCATCAAGTCCAAGTCCCTGCTCCTCACAGGACTTTCTAAAACTCAATCTTCCAGAAAGACTAAGGAAATAGCTAATATCAAAGCCTAACTAGACCAAAGAAAATGTAAAGCCTTCTAGATCCCCAAATGAAAATAGTCTTTGATTATTTAACCACAGATATATTCCAAAATACTTCCTATGTCAGTATTATTTCCCTCCTTAATCCATTATAAATTTTTCCTGTCTTACTGTCTACATTCTTTTTTTCCACTGTTGATTTAAAACATAAATTATAGATGCAACTGTAGCAATTAGCAGATTATAGAAACAAAAGCCAGGCAACATTTACAAGAGCAGCAGCTGGGATGGAATCCAATACCAAGCTAAGACAATGCACAACAAGCTTGCACTAGTTCAGCCCATCTCCAAAGCCTCTGGTCAGTAGACCTTCCTGGTAGTCCTCTGCCTCAAACACTTTTCCAGCTTAATGCTGCTTCTACCTCCATCAGCTGTACACACACATGCACACACACACGCAAAAAAAAAATAATAATTTGTGTCATACTCTAAAGACCTATAGTTGGAACTTAAAATTTTAAAACCAAAGAAACTTTTCAGCACTGAATGTAAATTTCCTTCTTCCTAGTAAGGTTTCCTGCTGAACATGGCTTCAACATTTGTTCCTTTTATTTGTGTGTTCTTGGACTAGAGATGAAAGGAAGCCATTTTGTTGTATGTATGAACCCAGTACTGAATGTTATGTGTAATATGAGTAATATGAGTAATATGCTCAGTAAACTGCTGATTTTATTAAGCAACACATAGAACAATGCTTATATTGCACCCTGGACTGCCAATACCATTTCCTGATGGTAAACAATTTTCCATCTCTGATTTCACCCATAGTGTCTGTCTGCACATTGATCATCCACAGATTTGTACCTTCAACTTTAAACTTTGCTTTCTGATAAACTATCAGGGCAATGTGCTGGGGAAAACATGCTTTAAAAAGAATGAAAGATGACTGAAGAAAATGCATTTAAAAGCTCACATGAATAATATTAGATGATTTTGCATAATGTTTATGGAAATGCTTTCATGGCTTTCATACAATTTTTAACCTTCAGTAAAATCTAGTTAGAAACTGTCACTTCTGAAAGACATGTACGAACATTCTTTCCATGTATGAATATGAATCTGACAAAATGTGCAGACTTAAGCATTATGTATATTTGTGCTAGCCTTCCTTGTCCTTTATCAATACATGGAATGAAAACACATATTTTATTATTTTTAAGAATATGCGCGATTCTTCTAATTAATCACAAAAGAAGTTCATTATAAATGGTGTTTTTAAAGTATTCTTCATATTGTTTGACCTGATAGCAATGTTGCATAATGATACAAATAAATAGATTCCAGATACCTAGATACACAGAACACTTTAAGTACTTTTAGGTTAAGAACGAAACAAAAAAAAATCTAAGAGTGGTGCTTTCATATAACTAAGTATGACTTTTAATCCTAGGTATTTTTAAGAAATGAAGGTTAATAACCTGTGTGTTATTTTATTTCTATTTCATTTTAAGGGCTTTTTTTGTTGCATTTGATTGGTTTTGCTTTTTTTTTGTTCCTAGAAAAGAATCCTAATATGCTGTAGGTTGTACCTAAAAAAGTTTAATTAACAAACATACATTAAAATAGAGATACATAATTTTGACTTAAATTTGTCTCAAAGACACTTACATACACAAATACATGAAGTCTTGCTTTGATCTTAATTGGTGCATCTTAAAGTTTGTGATGATAACACCTAATTTTGAAAATCTCTCCTTTGGGCTACCTTAATAGACATCCTTTGTCTAAGGCACTTGTCTTTTTTATGTTTATTACTTTAACAAGCAGAATTATAAATGTGCAAAGAAGTTTGTGAGTAAAAATAAAGTCGTAATGGGAAGGCAGATCTTTCTGAAATCTTGACTTTTACATACTGTTTCATGTATCAGCAAAAAGCAGAAAAAATTATTTAATTTCAAAGAATTTGAAAATTACTATTAGTTTTTAACCTACAATTATTTAAAATAAAAATCTTCTCCCATCTGATCACATGAGAAGACAAGATTAAATGAAGCCAGTAGAGATTTAGCTCTTTGAAATGGAGAGTTCTACTGAGTTTCCCAAACTCAGAGTTTGCTCTGGAGTATTCAGCTCAGCATCCAGTTGCTGTTTCAGAAAAGCATAGATCTCAATCTGCTAGCACTATGAGGATGTCTAAAATACTTCACCAAGTCTTAAAAAGCAAGAGACACCGATTTTTAAAGAGGTGAACCATGCCCAGTTTCTCCACAGATGGGAATGTAGCTTACATGTAACCTCCTCCATATAGATACCTGAATCTAAGCATCTCAGATTTGGGTAGAATCCTGAGTATTTTGAGGAGCCTAATAAAATGTAGCAGATAACTATATACTATAAAAATTTCTGTAGTATTTGGCTCATTGTGCAAAACCAGAAATGGTTGATATAATAAAAAAATGTGGTTTACATCCCATTCCTTTGTTATAAAATACACTAATTTATTTCTTTCATTTAACTTTGTTGAGCTTCCCTAATAGCTATAAAAAATATTTTCTGATTGTATTTTAAGCGTGAAATATATTCTGTCCCACAGCTGGCACTAAGATGTCTGCTCTATTTAAATTTCACTTAAATCCTGAAAAGTTAGCACAAGTGGGATTTCTGTACTGAAAGCTATAAACACTATAAAAATGCTGTGATAGACTTCAGAGAGAACTGAATGCTTCCTGGTTCTGGAGCACTCTTCTCTTATAAAGAATACACCACTTCAAACCCCTTCACATTCACTGCAAAGATTCCCAGTGGCTTCATTCAGCATTTGCTCAAAACCTGTTTCTAAGACACCAAGAACATAGTATAATAGGTGAAGAAACAGAAGAAAAGAAAAAATATCTTGCTTAATGGAATACAGCAATCAGTGATACGCAATTAGCTGATTATTTCATCACCATTTCCCAGCTATTTCATAGTAAGGAATAGGGGCTATATTTGTTGAAATATATTTGGTGATTTACGGAGTAATTAAACAAATACAGTTAGACAACTGGCTAGCTAATAAATCATCAAGTATACTTGATTTAACAGTTTATCTTTTAATTATTGATGCTTATGTCTTCTCTTGTAATATATTGCTGAAACATTGTTAATTACTGTGGAAAAGTAATGTAATTTTGTTGAGAGCTTAAATCAGGGGTCCTCAAACTACGGCCCACGGGCTGGATACAGCCCCCCAGGGTCCTCAATCCGGTCCCTGGTATTTACAGAACCCCTCCTGACCCCCCCCGCCCCCCCCACCCCACCCCGGGGGTTGGGGGGGGAAACCAAGCAGCCGCAGATGACTTCCTGACACTTAATCCACACCGGTCCCCTGTTTAAAAAGTTTGAGGACCCCTGGCTTAAATAGTAAGTGCCATCAAAATAGCTCAAAGTGTAAGAATGTTATTTTGCTAGTAACCAAATTCCAGTTTGGTCTGCTCTTGCCTGGTCTGTTTTTACTTTTCCTTCCTGTTCCCACCCCCACCCCACTCTCACCCTCAGGTATTTAAACCACTGTACAGGTTTGACCTACCTCTCTTTCCAGATGACATGTTACTCTTAACATTTATGAAAAATAATTCATTTTCACTTCTTCTTAAATCACATATTACACAAAGCCCTGGTATTTGGGTCCTGTGAAAAACTGCTTTCCTTGCACCCCTCTTCCCTGCTGCTCATCATTGCTTCCTCGGATATCAGAGCTACTCTCCTCCGAATGTGTTAGCCATTCATGAATAATGACATAAAAGCCTGTCAGTGCTATAGAAGAGGAGCCCTTTATTACACTTTTCTAACAACCATTAATATCTATAATACTCAGCAGTTTTCTCATTTTCTTTTGTGAAAGGACAAATCATGACTATGTGGCAAAATGGCATGGGGTCTGCAGCCATTACTACTTTCATTAATGCAGCTGAAATGCAAGGAAACAGAACAATAGCCTTCATCTGTGCCTGATAGGGGAAATCTCTAGGTTTTCAAACATCTCTTATCTGCTTTCACTGAATTCACAAACATTAATTAGAACAAAAATCTAGTGTCATGGTCACATCGTTTTTCCTGACCCATATGTCTGAAAGCAAGGATGCTTATATATTAAATAATTTCTTTCATGTAAAATATCATTAAAATTATTCTTCCCATAATAAAAAAGAAACAGTTACTAATTATCATGACCCTAGTTTTTCTTCACAGGGCTATAAACCCCTGAGTTACAGGAGGCCTAAAAGTTATAGTCCATTCATGCTGAAATGCCTGTAGAGCAAGGCCACGGTAGCAGAAGGCAAGGCTAGTGTTTAATGGCAGTCTAATGAATGATTCAAAATACAGACATATATTCCCAAAGTGACATGCTGACTTTTGCTCTTAGGATAGGTAGAACCAGTAGGAAGAAAGTCAGTGATCCAAATGCATAATCCAACCTTCATATACTTTATGTACTATGCATACAGTGAGTGCATACAGCATTGACTGCACTCTGATTAATTTTCTGTAATCCTCTGTACTGTATCTGGGGTGGTTTTCTTATTAAGTGTTGAGGGAATCTTAAAGTTGTACTGTTCTTGGAAGGCAGAAAGTCAAAATTTCTACTGTACAGAATCAGCTCAGACTTCTTGAGGAGAACTCTGAAGCTACATATAAGAAAATGCCATTTGATTTGTAAAATAACTTCCCAGGAGAGTCAATATGTAGGTGCTTTCCAGAGAGCCTGTCTGCAGGCAGATGACCAGAAAAGCTTGTCCAGAAATGATATAAAAGTTCCTACTTTGCCCTTCTCAGCAGTAGTAGTCAATACAACTGCCTTCTGGGCAAGAAATTGTACTAACATGCCTGGAGGCAGGTCAATGTATAGAGACAAATGTCTATAAAAGCCTGAATTCAAAGCATTCGTGTTCTAGCAAGAATCTATTTCAGAATGCACTGAGAGAGAATATATCTGAAGCAAATCTGTTAGCAGATACCTTCTCTGCAGTTTAGATCAATAGACTGGTGTCTCATGTCATTTATAATGTATATAAGGACATCAGTGTACATCCATAACATTGTCAGTAATTTAAAACAGAATTTAAATTCATTTGCAAGCCTCAAAATATTAGAAAAAACCCCAAAATATTATTAGAAAAGACTGACACCTTCATTTTTTGAAGCATTGGAATATATGGTATAAGCTCTACAAAACAAAACTTTAAAAGTAACGCAAGAATCTATGAAGTTAACTGATACCGTTATCCTTGCAATTATCCTTCCCCCTTTTCTCCACCAGTCTCTGTGCAGGGTGGGTGGCAAGAGAAAGGTGTGCTTTCTAACGCCTGTTGTATTCCACTTGCACTGCCTATAAAGATTGTTGTTGTCATATAAGGTAATGGACCTTGTAACCTTGCATTGCTACAAGCCATTATGTAGAAGAAAGATAAATATTTTAAATAGATAAGATAGATATCCAAATATATTTCCAATATACTTTTAATTTATAGCTAGTAGTAACTGAACTGGTTTTAAAAATCATTATTTTCCAAACAGCAATCCTTCATTTTGTATATCGTTTTTTCTATAGAAATAAATGATATATATTTATATTCCCTGTCAGGCATCTTGCCTTGAAAAATATAATGTAATTTAAAGTATGTCACTGCAGGAGAGGCCACATGGGAGGAACACAAAAGCAACTAGTATTTTCCTCAAGCAGTAAAAGTACAGAGATTTTTCAATATCTCAGTTTCCCATAGCAACCCACTTGTTGACCCACTTTAAGAAAATTTTGTCCATTTGTACCTGATTTTAGATTTCCAAAACTAAGCAATAAAAGAAAATAGTCATTACTGCGACATATCTGAAACTTGATTCCAAAAAGGATTGACTGAAAACAAAAATGCACAGATATTTTTTTTTTATAAACCCTATTTTATCTTCCTATTTTTTAGTAGCAAGTTGTGTGTGTGTATGTATAAAAATGTAATGACCATATCAATGTCATAAAAAATTATACTGGCTTCTGTTGTTTAATTGTTATGCATTCGTTATATAATCATATGTAGCTTCACCAATACTTTTAAAAACAAAAAATTAAGATTAAATTGACAGCTACAAATATGCTGTAACTATGTTAGTACATTAAAATGTACAACCATGAAAAAAGTTGATTTGAACTCCTAGACTATTTTCATTGCAACAGACAATTGAGTCAATATAAAATTGTTCAGATTTTCCTCCAATTAAATGAACTGGGGTCTAACACATCAGTTGAAAATATATTTCTGGGATCTGGGAGAAATTTTCAACTCTAATGGAACTGAAAAATGAAAAAATTTCAAGACACCATACGAGATTTTTTGTAACAGTTTTGTCACTTTCTCACCTTCCTTATACGCATATCTTTAAAGAAAACTGCAACACAGGGCTGAGCTCTGAATCTAGACAGTTCTTACTCTTGTCTGCAGAATTCAGGGCACCTGATGCACATTTCTGCCTAGGCATGGGTTGGAGCTTGATGGGCAGTGCTATCCTGTCCTTCAGCCACGTCCTGGACAATGTCCCAGATATTAGGCCTTACTCTTCAGTAGAGGAACTTAACCACCTGTAGTAGAAGCAATCCTATTCCTATACTTGAGCTGCATGAGTATTGTCCTCAGTGGCTGTATGTATGTTTACATATTTATTCACAAGTTAAACTCCCTTACAGTTTAGTAACATATTAAGCAGACACTTTTTCTGCAAAAAAGACCATGCCATTTATTTGCATGTGCATATGACTATCTCTTCCTCTCTACTGGACAAAGAAACATTTATGATTCATTAATCTCAGGAATTTGGTGCCTCTCAAAATTGTCAACATACCCAATGAGTACCAAAATCAAGTTATATCTACGATCATGTAAAAAGAAACGTACAAATTAATTACATGCATTAAAAAAAAAAAAAGGAAAGAACAAATAACAAAAACCATGCACAATGAAGACATGAGAGGAAGAATTTTCCAGTTTTAGTTGTATAAAGTTATTGATACAGGTGATCTTCCAGGAACCTTGAATAATATTCTCCAACCACTTTCCTCATCACAGTTTTCTTTATTTCCTTTACTAAGTAATTTAGAGATTGAAAGATAGCTTTTCAAAAATCTTTTTTCAATTTTAGAAACTTAACTGGTAGAAATGAGAAAATGCAATTAAGGAATACATTTGTCTCCCTACTGATGCAAAGGCAGGTCATTCGTAAGCTGCTCCAATTGCCTTTCCACACACTTGCCAGTATGCATGGTCAGATAATAGTAACACTTGTCTTTTTTCATGTCAGTAGTGTACCTTTAAGGATCCTTCTCTGATATCAGGCTATCTAAAAGATTATTGGACTTGTGGGTTTACATGCTGGGTTTTTTTGAGAGATTTGTTTTTGGTCGTCATTTAATTTTGCTCTTTTTTTGTTGAGATTATAATGCTTTCTGATATCATTCTAAATTTCTGTATATCTATTAAATAAAGCTTCAGATTCAGAATAGAATAGAAAATAATGAAATCAGATAGAGAAGTACATTTTTTTAAATATGTGTTTCACTGTATCTTCGTATGAGGAAGACTTTTATGAAATGCCTGCAACATGAAGGATTTTAGGAGGAGACAGGCATTTTGGATATGAGAAGAAGAGAAGACAAAATCAGTTCCATAGGAAGACAGGTTACCTTCCAGCTGCAAATTGTCCCTTGGATATATCAAAAATTCTTTACTGGTACATTTTGTGTGGCCATATTTTCTTCTGTTCCACAGGAACTTAATGACCAGATAATCCTACAGAGCTTGTAAGATTTATTCTGCTCCTATTATAAGTTTAAGAAACTTTTCTGAAATTCTTTCATCCTTAAATCGTGCTGGAAGCAGTGCAAGAAATAGTTTTCTTGGATTGTCTGCTATTTGTGATCTCGATGATCCCAGACAACAACTATAGTGATAAAAAGCAAACTGAGCTTTTATAAAACTCAGCTCTAAAAGTTTAGTTAAGTTGGCTAAATTTCTGCAAGGTGCTTGGTGTATCTCAGAAATGTTCATTTAGCTTGACTAGAGTTATAGCAGCATGTTATGTTAACAGATAGAAGTAATATCAGCCTTTAGAGATACCTGAATAAAAATAATAACAGAAGTCAGTGGCCAAGCACCCAGAATTCACGGTGTGAAGTCTGAGTGCAACCCTATTTTCAATGGTAAGTCTGCTTACAGTCTGCATATGTTGGTAGTTAGTAACAGTATTTCAGATATCCCACTTTTCTATTTTATTTTTAAAATACTTGCCTCCCTCAGTATTTTTCCTACTTTTCTACTGTTAAATGACAGTTTATATACTTAGTTTATATACTGTACTCTTTGCTGATATTTATCCAAATGAGCAATTAGAGAGGTTTTGGTTAAATTTTGGTTGCATTTTCCAAATAGGACTTTAGCTTCTGTGCCATTTAGATTGGGGAAGAATCATACAGATTTTCAAATTATTTAGACAGTAATGGCACAAATGAAGACTCCAGAAACATCCAAGGAGGTAATTTTGAAATTGTAATGGACGTCTGTCTACACCTTTAAGTGTCTTCGATAAACTAACCTTAAGGCACTTTGTATCCAAGAGACATCCAGTTACAGTGTTTTTGAGAATTCTTATAAGTCTACTAGTAGATTATAAAGTTATTTTCATCCTGCAAGTGTGTAGCAGACATGGCCGTAAGTGTAACAGAAATACACATTTGGATCCCTTCTCCACACAGTCTTATATTAGATTAAAGATTTTTCCATCAATATAGCTGTCAAATTGAAATGAAAAGTTTAGTTTGCCTTTCATTAAAGAACTGTGTATCCATTTAGTTCATTATAGTGCTTTTTTCGAAATGTTCTTCATTGATTTTTTTTTTCACTACAACTGCAGTTTGTCTGGTTTTTCAAGTAGATTAAGAGTCTAATATTTACCCACTAGAACCAAACTTTATGTCAAGAAAATTAATCCCCTGATAGTTCTGTTGTAAGTAAACTTGGTAGTGCCATGATAGCTCTTGAAGAAGGCGTATTACAGACTCCAAAAGCAACTGTTCCTTACAAATAAAAAGCTAATCTCCACTGCAAACCTAAGAAGAAATATTCTGTTCCCTTTGGAAATCTGCATCCAAAACTCAGTCATTAGACTTGGAGCACACTTTCCCCAAATGGAGACCTACTCTGTACACTGGAATTGGCTCATTTTTATCTGTCTTGTTAGCAACTGCACTGTTAGGTATTCTCCCTGTTTATTAACAAATACTTTGAGGGAATTTGGGCTTTGGTAATCAGGAATCTGGTAAGAAATTGGCGGTAGTGTAATGTCACATGAATTAAATACTGCATGGTAAAGATGCAGTTTTAAACCATGGATTACATGAAAACAATGAAAACACTAAGGAAGAAAGAAGCTTAATTTTGAAACAGTCTGTCACCAAAAGCAGCAGTGATTTTCTGAGTATCAAAGCAGAATAAGTCTGGGAATATGAAACAAGCTGTGGTACCATTTCTTCCTCTTATAAACTTGGGATTTGTTGCAGACCATGGCACTTCATACTGCAAGTTGTATTACAGAGCTGGCCAAATACCACAAAAGAGTAATTTCCATCAACATCTAGGATCATCAGGTCTTACTATTCACGTATCACTCTGGAAAAAAGCTATGTAAAAATGTTTTATGAAAATTATTCACAAGTGGAAACTGGAGTTTCTGCAATACTTATTTTTTCATGATAAATGATGTGTATATATATATATATACATATATATGTATGTTTTTTGAAAATATCTTTTATATGTTTTTCACTTTGTTGTTTTTTTTTTTAAATTTGAACTGACCAAAACCAATTTCAACTGAGAAAGAGTTTCTATGGAATCATTTGAGCAAAACACTGAACTGCTTCTTGTTTTCACTAAAATACTATTTGGGAATTGTATTCTGAGAACCTATTCTCTTTTGTGGGGCTCGTTTCTTTGGCAGTGAAGATACTCATCTTTCTGTTGTTCAGTATAATCAATTGGCTCAGAAAATTAGTCCTACAAATCATGTCAATGTTCCAAAGAAAAAAGAATACATTACTATGGGGGGTGGAGGGTTGGGGGTGTGGGGGGTGTGGGGAGGGGTAGGGGTTGGGGTATGATTGTTATTTAAAGGACAACATGGTAAGCCAATTCAATGCATCTAGCCATTTTGGAAATTTTGTAAATGTGAGGGGTTTTATAATTTCTAAGCACTAATTTTTTTTTATACCAATTTGAAAAGGACAAAGATTTCATTACATAAAATCAAACTTTCATAATTAGTTATTATGTCTCCACTAGTATATTTTCCTTCCATATTTATTTGTCAATTGGGTATTCATCATAGGAATGCTCATATTGCAAGGAGCAGTAAAGAATACCTTCCTTTTCTTATCTAAAATTCAGCATTTATTATCTCTCTCTTACTTTTAAAATAATATGCCCTATTTAGAAATAATAGCAATATCATACACTAGACACACAGTTGATATAATAGACTCATGCTCCTAAAAAAGAGAACAGTTTGTAAATATCCAAAAGCTGATGTGGGTCTGAGTGCACTGTTCAGTATGTTTCTAGAAACTACAACTTGCCTGATGGAAAAAAAAAAGGAAGAAAAAAAATAAAAACACAGAGAATAACTTTGCTTTGTTTCTCATTCCAAATTAAAAAAAAAAAAAAAAAAAAAAAAAAAAAAAGGTGGGTGGAGAAGGGGAAGGATAAACAGAAAATGTGTCATTTGCCCAAATCCACTTGCAGATGTACACATCCAGGATATGGAAAACTAATTGAAAAATATTTTAATGGTTTTTCTCTTCAGTTTCTGATTGCCATACCACCGCGTAATATAAACGGAGCTTCTGAAGCTTTCCCTCAGGTATTCAGTGAAAGCAGCAGTAAACAGAAGTAGTGACGGATACATTTGCAGAGAGGTGAGAAAAAGAGAGTTGGAACATTTTTGATACTTTCTAAGCCTCACAAAATGCTCTTTTATCATCAAGGGTTTTATCATTGGATTACAAAATAACAAAGAGATAAAATACAAGATTAAAAGTTTATGAAAAGCTGCACTTTAAATGTAAATTGTCGGTGAAGAAAGGTTTTAAAGCAAATGAGGAACTTTGTATTTTAGGATGCATTTTTCTGGTTTTCTGCAATATTCCTTAAAGGTAACTTTAGTAGGCATAACACATGATATGAACTACTAAACTTTATAGTGTAAAAAAATGTTGAAACACTTCAGTACTTCTGCAAGTCGTACATGAATTACTGCTTTCCAATCAATTGGCATTTTAAAATACAATTGGTATTCTCGAGCTATAATATGCAATCTGTGCTACTGATATTATGTATTCACATCATAGATATGAGCTATAGAGAAACAATTACAATATATGCTGCAAATGCATATTAAAACGCAAATTACATTGAGGACCATGCTTTAAAAGGAGACATAACTCAGGCTTCAGTTTTGCACCTGCAGGCATTTCCAGAATCAACAGTGTGGACACATAATTGCAAACCAAATGATTGCATTTGTTGCAACTGTCTACATAGTTAATTTTCAGCTTCAGTCATCAGGTTACGTATTTAAATGCTGTAGTTTGTGTCAACAGTTATTAATGCCTATAAGAGTTCCATTACAAAGTTTATTTTGCTTTTACAAATTGGGCCTTAATATTCATATTCATGCACTTTATTGTCTTCAGGTACATTATTGGTTGAAGGAAAGGAAGGTATTTGCAGTAATATGAAACAGAGATTTATTTTTTTAAAACCAAATATACATTTCTGGTGAAATTTCCGATTAATGTTATCTGCACTGCATCTAGACAAGCTGAAAAACATGTTTTTTTATATACAAGAAATGTTTGAGGACTGGGGGGATCCAGAGTTCGTTAAAGCTACTTACAGGGTTTTTTCTTCCAAATTTCCAGCATGTTAGAATTTTCTTAGACCCTGCTGGCTAATTTTCTTGGACCTCTGAAGCTGGCTTGCTGCTATTAGCCATTTGACTGTGAAAACGTAGTTCCCACTGACCAGCTGCGGTGTGTTGAAGGTGGTCATTTCTGTGCTGGACTCAAAAAAATCTCTTTGTCATTGACAAGTATCCTCTGGTATCCCTTACTCTTAAGAGTTTTGTCAGGAACCTACACTAACTCTCGAAATACTACTTTAAATTCAGTGGGAGGTTTAGACAAAATGTTCTGGAGCTTAATGAAATTCTATTTTTTTCAGTTAAACTTAGATCTGTTAGAAAAATTCCAGCCAAACCTTTTCATACTCATGTTACCTGACCCTTGACTTGCCTCAGAAATATTTCTTA